>NW_027195392.1:0-200053 GCF_038502225.1 Cherax quadricarinatus
TATTTATCGGGGGTTGTGTGGTGTTGTTGTCTGCCTGACCTGGTCTGCTGACTCGGTCATTTTTAAAACACTGAGGGAAGTAAACGCCACCTACCTGGAGTTTACCTGGAGAGAGTTCCGGGGGTCAACGCCCCCGCGGCCCGGTCTGTGACCAGGCCTCCTGGTGGATCAGAGCCTGATCAACCAGGCTGTTGCTGCTGGCTGCACGCAAACCAACGTACGAGCCACAGCTCGGCTGATCCGGAACTGACTTTAGGTGCTTGTCCAGTGCCAGCTTGAAGACTGCCAGGGGTCTGTTGGTCTGTGTGCTGGGAGGCAGTTGAACAGTCTTGGGCCC
Source organism: Cherax quadricarinatus (assembly GCF_038502225.1). Classification (NCBI taxonomy): domain Eukaryota; kingdom Metazoa; phylum Arthropoda; class Malacostraca; order Decapoda; family Parastacidae; genus Cherax; species Cherax quadricarinatus. The sequence goes on from NW_027195392.1 coordinate 338, forward strand.
CTGACACTTATTGTATGGTCTCTTAACGTGCTAGTGACACCCCTACTTTTCATTGGGGGGATGGTGCATCGTCTGCCAAGTCTTTTGCTTTCGTAGTGAGTGATTCTCGTGTGCAAGTTCGGTACTAGTCCCTCTAGGATTTTCCAGGTGTATATAATCATGTATCTCTCCCTCCTGCGTTCCAGGGAATACAGGTTTAGGAACCTCAAGCGCTCCCAATAATTGAGGTGTTTTATCTCTGTTATGCGCGCCGTGAAAGTTCTCTGTACATTTTCTAGGTCGGCAATTTCACCTGCCTTGAAAGGTGCTGTTAGTGTGCAGCAATATTCCAGCCTAGATAGAACAAGTGACCTGAAGAGTGTCATCATGGGCTTGGCCTCCCTAGTTTTGAAGGTTCTCATTATCCATCCTGTCATTTTTCTAGCAGATGCGATTGATACAATGTTATGGTCCTTGAAGGTGAGATCCTCCAACATGATCACTCCCAGGTCTTTGACGTTGGTGTTTCGCTCTATTTTGTGGCCAGAATTTGTTTTGTACTCTGATGAAGATTTAATTTCCTCATGTTTACCATATCTGAGTAATTGAAATTTCTCATCGTTGAACTTCATATTGTTTTCTGCAGCCCACTGAAAGATTTGGTTGATGTCCACCTGGAGCTTTGCAGTGTCTGCAATGGAAGACACTGTCATGCAGATTCGGGTGTCATCTGCAAAGGAAGACACGGTGCTGTGGCTGACATCCTTGTCTATGTCGGATATGAGGATGAGGAACAAGATGGGAGCGAGTACTGTGCCTTGTGGAACAGAGCTTTTCACCGTAGCTGCCTCGGACTTTACTCTGTTGAAGACTACTCTCTGTGTTCTGTTAGTGAGGAAATTATAGATCCATCGACCGACTTTTCCTGTTATTCCTTTAGCACGCATTTTGTGCGCTATTACGCCATGGTCACACTTGTCGAAGGCTTTTGCAAAGTCTGTATATATTACATCTGCATTCTTTTTGTCTTCTAGTGCATTTAGGACCTTGTCGTAGTGATCCAATAGTTGAGACAGACAAGAGCGACCTGTTCTAAACCCATGTTGCCCTGGGTTGTGTAACTGATGGGTTTCTAGATGGGTGGTGATCTTGCTTCTTAGGACCCTTTCAAAGATTTTTATGATATGGGATGTTAGTGCTATTGGTCTGTAGTTCTTTGCTGTTGCTTTACTGCCCCCTTTGTGGAGTGGGGCTATGTCTGTTGTTTTTAGTAACTGTGGGACGACCCCCGTGTCCATGCTCCCTCTCCATAGGATGGAAAAGGCTCGTGATAGGGGCTTCTTGCAGTTCTTGATGAACACAGAGTTCCATGAGTCTGGCCCTGGGGCAGAGTGCATGGGCATGTCATTTATCGCCTGTTCGAAGTCATTTGGCGTCAGGATAACATCGGATAGGCTTGTGTTCATCAAATTTTGTGGCTCTCTCATAAAAAATTCATTTTGATCTTCGACTCTCAGTCTGGTTAGCGGCTTGCTAAAAACTGAGTCATATTGGGACTTGAGTAGTTCACTCATTTCCTTGCTGTCATCCGTGTAGGACCCATCTTGTTTAAGTAGGGGCCCAATACTGGACGTTGTTCTCGATTTTGATTTGGCATAGGAGAAGAAATACTTTGGGTTTCTTTCGATTTCATTTATGGCTTTTAGTTCTTCCCGCGATTCCTGACTCCTAAAGGATTCTTTTAGCTTAAGTTCGATGCTTGCTATTTCTCTGACCAGTGTCTCCCTACGCATTTCAGATATATTGACCTCTTTTAGCCGCTCTGTTATTCTTTTCCGTCGCCTGTAAAGGGAGTGCCTGTCTCTTTCTGTTTTACATCTACTCCTCCTTTTTCTTAGAGGAATAAGCCTTGTGCATACATCGAGTGCCACTGAGTTAATCTGTTCTAGGCATAAGTTGGGGTCTGTGTTGCTTAGTATATCTTCCCAGCTTATATCGGTTAGGACTTGGTTTACTTGGTCCCACTTTATGTTTTTGTTATTGAAGTTGAATTTGGTGAATGCTCCCTCATGACTAATCTCATTATGTCGGTCTGGGGCTCCGCGCATACATGACTGAACCTCAATTATGTTGTGATCTGAGTATATTGTTTTTGATATGGTAACATTTCTTATCAGATCATCATTGTTAGTGAAGATGAGGTCTAGTGTATTCTCCAGTCTAGTAGGCTCTATTATTTGCTGGTTTAAATTGAATTTTGTGCAGAGATTTAAAAGCTCGCGTGAGTGTGAGTTTTCATCAGAGCTGCCTCCTGGTGTTATTACTGCAACAATATTATTTGCTATATTCCTCCATTTTAGGTGCCTTAAGTTGAAATCCCCCAGGAGCAAGATGTTTGGTGCAGGAGCTGGAAGGTTTTCCAGACAGTGGTCAATTTTTAACAGCTGTTCCTGGAATTGCTGGGATGTTGCATCCGGAGGCTTGTAGACTACCACAATGACTAGGTTTTGGTTCTCGACCTTTACTGCTAAAACTTCCACTACATCATTTGAGGCATTTAGCAGTTCTGTGCAAACAAGTGACTCTGCAAGTGACATTTAGCAGTTCTGTGCAAACAAGTGACTCTGCAAGTGACTTTCCTTGAGTTTATAGATATATTTGGCGTTTTCTGCTATAATTCTCTCACTGTGCACTGGTCAGCTGAATATAGGTCAGCTACTAAAACATTAACCTTGACTGTTTAACCATTCACTTCTTTCCCACGACTGGCACTGAGGGATAACCGTCCTATAACTTTGGAGTTTTGTACTGTTGATTTGATGATGTCTCCTGTGTTTCCCTCTCGTTAGCACTGGTACAGGTGATATGATGGTGGTACAGATATGATGCTACTGTCAACAGATGAATGTCAGTAAAGATGAGAGCTTCACTTCGCTAGTTGTACGTCTGGCAGTAGCTGGTGTTTGGATGCTGGTCAGCCATGTTTAAATGCTCAATTTTTTCCCTCATTTGGCACTGAGGAAAAAAGTCCTACAGACCTGTCATTTTCTTGGAGTTTTGTTGATCAGTTTTCTGCCATGTTGTCTTCCTGTTAAACACTGGTGCAGTTGATATGGAGGTCAGTTATTTCATTGTAGTGGAAAACGTCTCGTGTCTTATTCACGTCTTGCAGCAGGTCTGGTACTTGAATGCCGGTCCCTCTTTTGTCATATTTAGTCCATTTCGTTGTCGTCACCATCAGTTTTTATGTCACTATAGGTTCCTTGCATTTTGTTGCAGCATACTTGCAATTTGGCCTTCACTGGAGTTTGGATAGGCCCAGGGGACGGCAAGATATAGAAGCAGCCTTGTTGCTGCTTGCTGTGGCTGCGGCAGCTGACTGCGGCTGCGGCTGCGGCAGTCTCTCTCTCGTAGGAACAGGGCAGAGAACACAAAATAAAAACATGTATATACATATAGACATGGAAAAAAAACTTCCTACAGGGAGGGAAGAAAAAAAACATGTGAGGTGTGCTAAACATCGTGGTCATAGGCAGTGAGCGTCGATGGGCATCACTGCATGCCTTCCTGAATCTTGACAGATACTGCAACACAGGAGACATCATTGCGGCTGAGCTGTGACATAACAGGGTACGGTCTCCTCTGGAACGGTGAAGCAGTCATTGTACGAGTTGCTGCAGGTTTCACTCAACCTGGGGCACAACATGCTGGTGCCCTCGAGTGAGGTGTCGACATAACTCGGCAACTGGGCAGGACTTCCGGCAAGCGACTCAGGACACTTCTCGACTGGTACTGTCACTGTGCTGTCACTGCCGGCGAGCGTGGAGCGAGCTGTGGCAGAGACGACTAGGCAAAACATCTGGGAGTCGTAACATCATACACCAGACTGCAGTGAGCGAGCTCGCAGTCAAAGTAATATCTTCTTTGTGCAGGCTGCTCACTGAAGCTTGTGACACGCAGCTGACACAGCACCTGCTGACAGTGGCTAACTGCGGCTTGGTGAGTGTCATTCTCTCAGCAGTTGGAGTTATAGCAGAGGTTAGTCTAAGCGTCCCCAGACTTGTTTCTCTACATATAACTGCACTCTGACGGTCTGGAGGTGAAGTGAAACAAATCTCGATGGGAATCGTAGCAGGTACGATTCTGCAGAACATCACGAGCGACGAGCATAAAAGCTTTCTGTACAAGAGGGCTCGGTCACTCGGGGGCTGAGTAAATCAGCTGTCAAAGGCACTGGTCACATCGGGTGACTTAGAACAGTGGTGCTACTCAGGTCTGGCTCAGACCTCACTAGACACACGGAAACTTTAAACACCCGTGGTACATGTAGTACAACATGGCTTAAACTAGCAAATGATGCTTTTCTGTGCTTACACTAACATGTGAGAACACTAACTTAGAGGAATTATTTTACACGACATATATCTTCTCTCAGTCTTCTCGACAATACTGAAATAATTACAGAACACTCGATGGTGACATCATGTGATGTCAGGCATGATGTCGCGAGGTGACGTCAGCAGCACTGTGACATCAGCAGACATCGTGAGGTCATGAAGTCGGGCAGCATCATCGGTGATGTCAATGTGATGCGGGCAGCAGACCACAGCATGTGGCCTAGGACATCTGGTAACTCACGCGGCTTCGTAGGTCTACCTGACATCGCCCGCACCCACATGGCGTCGGGATCCACGTGGCGTCATGATCTACATGGCTTCGAGTGGCCTCGGGCACTCAGATACACAGCTCTGGCAATGAATTCAAATGAAAAACAACAGAAAACACAGCAGAGGGAGTGAGTAGTGGTGAGTGGTGTATGGTAGCCAGGTGAGGTGTGAGAGTACAGCAGGGCGACGCAAGGAGTGGCCACTTCCTCCTCCAACAAACACGTGGAGAACTCACACTGGATGCAGAAATCGCCACAAAACTCACCTCTGGCTTGCTGAAACAGCTATGCTGAGCTGAACAACAACAGCAACATACAAGTGACGCTGAACACATGACTTGAGAAACAGCGTGGGACACTGTAGCATGGAGTCACTGGGACGCCACTTACAATTCTCAAAGAAATTCGGTAAATTTCGGCTGGATCCTGCTTTTACCTGTGTCTGGATGCTCCAACGTGCAGACACGACATCAGGATAACTCGTTGAGAGATGGATGTTTGTTGTGTAGGGGGATGAAGTGAACAACTTAATTCCTTCCTTCCTCTCTCTGGGCAAACACACTGCTGCAACCACCGCTTTCCACCATTTATAAAAGAATTATTTAGTGTTCTGGTAGCTGGGAGTAAATGATGCATCTTCGGGGGCTTCTTACTTTATTGTTAAGTCGTGGTGGGTACACAGGCTTGTGTGTTGTGCCCATGGCCCGGGAGGGCCATTCCACGAGAGAGAGCTAGGAGTAGGCCTTGTGTCTTCCTGCTAGGCCACTGTGTGAGTGAGAGTGAGGCAAGGGCAGGCAGGCTACAGAGGGCAGCACCTTAGTGCCGTGAAATATGAACTAAGCTGGCAGACAGCATGGGCTGCCTGTGCAGACAGTACAGGCTGTCTAAAGACTTGAGTCCTGGAGATGGGAAGTACAGTGCCTGCACTCTGAAGGAGGGGTGTTAATGTTGCAGTTTAAAAACTGTAGTGTAAAGCACCCTTCAGGCAAGGCAGTGATGGAGTGAATGATGGTGAAAGTTTTTCTTTTTCGGGCCACCCTGCCTTGGTGAGAATCGGCCAGTGTGATAATAAAAAAAATAAACCTTAGATAAATTAGACACATGTGCAACTCCTGGGTAGCTTTATTGAGGAAACGTTTCGCCACACGGTTGCTTCATCAGTCCATACCAAGGAGAATCTTGAATAACAGGAGGAGAATGAGGTAATCAGTCCCTCAACCTTAAGTCGATGAGGTCAGTCAATCAATCTTGAATAGAATACGGCATATGGGCGGGGAAGGAGCTTATAAACCGTAGGCAGAAGAGGTGCAGCAGTCGTAGGTGGTGTCATATTTGTCCAATGTGGAAGTAGGTCGTGCCCAAGGGTTAGGCAAGCGAAGAATTCCCAAGTATTAAGATCCCAAGAAGTTGCGGTGTCTGACACAATTGTAGATCAATGGTTCAGAGAACCGACATGTTGATAAATTAGACATATGTGCAACTCCTGGGTATCTTTATTGAGGAAACGTTTTGCCACACAGTGGCTTCATCAGTCCATACCAAGGAGAATCTTGAATAACAGGAAGAGAATGAGGTAATCAGTCCCTCAACCTTGAGTCGATGTGGTCAGTTGGACTGACCACATCGTGGTCATGTGTCTAATTTATCTACATGTCGGTTCTCTGAACCATTCATCTACAACATAAATCTTAAAATTTACTAACTTAAACCTGCTGCTGCCTGACCACCTAACACCTGCTGCTGCTGCTTCACCACCTAACACCTGCTGCTGCTGCTGCTTCACCACTTAATACCTGCTGCTGCTTCTTCACCACCTAACACCTGCTGCTGCTGCTGTTTCACCACTTAACACCTGCTGCTGCTGCCTCACCAACACACCTGCTGCTGCCTCACCACCTAACACCTGCTGCTGCCTCACCACCTAACAAGTGGTACTGCCTGAGCACCTAACACCTGCTGCTCCCTGAACAACTAACACTTGCTGCTGCATGAGTAACTAACACCTGACACACTCAACACCTGAGCAGCTAACACAGTCAACAACTGAGCAACTAGCACAGTCAACACCTGAGCAGGTAACAGTCAACTGCTGAGAAGATAACACAGTCAACAGCTGAGCAGGTAACACAGTCAACACCAGAGCGGGTAACACAGTCAATAGCTGAGCAGGTAACACAGTCAACACCTGAGAAAGTAATACAGTCAACAAGACACAGATATGATCATGTCTGGCGCCTTAATACACTATATTTCATGGGTCAAACTCTCTATATGTATCATCTAGCACATGAATGTTGTATTGTAATAAAGGTAGGTGTTACTCACCTGTGTTAGACACCACAGGTGTTATTCACCTGCGTTAGACACCACAAACACTGTTTATTGTTCACTTTATCACACTCACATACCAAAAACACAAGTTATTCTTTGATGGGTTTATAAGAGTCACTGACAACTTACTCAGTATCGAATCCGACTTCCCGATGTTCCACTCTGGCTTTCAGACGTTTCACTCCGGCTTCCTGATGTTCCACTCCAGCTTCCCGATATTCCACTCTGGCTTCCCGACGTTCCACTCCAGCTTCCAAATGTTCCACTCCGGCTTCCTGATGTTCCACTCCGGCTTCCCGATGTTCAATTCAGGCTTCCTGATATGCCACTACGGCTTCCTGATGTTTCACTAAGCCTTCCCGATGTACCACTCTAGCTTCGAAATCTTTCACTCCGGCATCCCGATGTTCCACTCCGGCTTCCTGATATGCCACTCCGGCTTCCTGATGTTCCACTCCGGAGTCTACATGTTCCACTCCGCTCAATATTTCTTGCTCAAAGCAGAACTATCAAAGGAAAGAAGCAACAAGAGTGAGTTTCTTGGTTGTTGTTCTCATTGTTAAGGTTGGTGAGAGGTAGAGTAGCACAGTGTCTGGGCCACCACTCTCCAGCTGGTCAGTGTGCGGTGGTGCAGCATAGTGTCCAGCTTGCCACTCTCCAGCTGGTCAGTGTGCTGTGGTGCAGTATAGTGTGGCCCACCACTCTCCAGCTGGTGAGTGAGAGGAGGTGCAGTATACTGTCTGGCCCACCACTCACCAGCTGGTCAGTGTGCAGTGGTGCAGTATAGTGTCTGGCCCACCACTCTCCAGCTGGTCAGTGAGAGGTGGTGCAGTATAGTGTCCGGCCCACCACTCTCCAGCTGGTCAGTGAGAGGTGGTGCAGTATAGTGTCTGGCCCACCACTCTCCAGCTGGTCAGTGAGAGGTGGTGCAGTATAGTGTCCGGCCCACCACTCACCAGCTGCTCAGTGAGAGGTGGTGCAGTATAGTGTCCGGCCCACCACTCTCCAGCTGGTCAGTGAGAGGTGGTTCAGTATAGTGTCCAGCCCACCACTCTTCAGCTGGTCAGTGAGAGGTGGTGCAGTATAGTGTCCAGTCCACCACTCTCCAGCTGGTCAGTGAGAGGAAGTGCAGTATAGTGTCTGGCCAAAAACTCTCCAGCTGATCAGTGAGAGGTGATGCAGTAGAGTGTCTGGACCACCACTCACCAGCTGGTTAGTTAGAGGTGGTGCAGTATAGTGTCCGGCTCACCATTCACCAGCTGGTCAGTGAGAGGTGGTGCAGTATGGTGTCTGGCCCACCACTCACACGCTGGTCAATGAGAGGTGGTGGAGTATAGTGTCCGGCCTACCACTGTCCTGCTGGTCAGTGAGAGGTGGTGCAGTATATTGTCCGGCCCACTACACTCCAGCTGGTCATTGAGAGGTAGTGCAGTATAGTGTCCGGCCCACCACTCTCCAGCTGGTAAATGAAAGGTGGTGCAGTATAGTGTCCAGCCCAACACTCTACAGCTGGTCAGTGAGAGGTGGTGCAGTACAGTGTCCACCCCACCACTCTCCAGCTGGTCAGCGAGAGGTGGTGCAGTATAGTGTCCGGCCCACCACTCTTCAGCTGGTCAGTGAGAGGTGGTGCAGCATAGTGTCCGGCCCACTACTCTCCAGCTGGTCATTGAGAGGTGGTGCAGTATAGTGTCCAGTCGACCACTCTCCAGCTAGTCAGTGAGAGGAAGTGCAGTATAGTGTCTGGCCAAAAACTCTCCAGCTGATCAGTGAGAGGTGGTGCAGTATAGTGTCTGGCCCGCCACTCTCCAGCTGGTCAGTGAGAGGTGGTGCAGTATAGTGTCCGGCCCACCACTCACCAGCTGGTCAGTGAGAAGTGATGCAGCATAGTGTCTGGCCCACCACTCTCCAGCTGGTCAGTGAGAGGTGGTGCAGTATAGTGTCTGGCCCACCACTCACCAGCTGGTCAGTGACAGGTGGTGCAGTATAGTGTCCAGCCCACCACTCTCCAGTTGGTCAGTGAGAAGTGGTGCAGTATAGTGTCCGGCCCACCATTCACCAGCTGGTCAGTGAGAGGTGGGGCAGTATAGTGTCCAGCCCACCAGCCACCAGCTGGTCAGTGAGAGGTGGTGCAGTATAGTGTCCAACAACAAGCGTGTGGTATCGTGCCTCGTTGTTCTCCGTGTTTTCTCGTGTTTTCACGGTCGCTCTTAAGTGCTAGAACTTTAATTTGTGCCATCAGTCTTATACGATACATCCATCTAGCACTTGGAGCCAATCTTGGGGAGAAAATAGTATACACTGAGTCATAAAGGAAGATTAGTGTGCAATACCTGGCAGCGTTTACTGCCAGAGTATACAGCAGAACATAGCAGAGTTTACTGCCAGAGTTTACTGCAGTTCCTAGAAGAGTTTACTGCAAGAGTACACTGCAGACCCTAGCAGAGTTTACTGCCAGAGTATACTGCAGTACATAGCAGAATTTACTGCCAGCGTATACTGCAGTACCTAGCAGATTTTACTGCCAGAGTATACTGCAGTACCGAGCAGAGTTTACTGCGAGAGTATATTGCAGTACCTAGCAGAGTTTACTGGCAGAGTGTACTGCAGTACCTAGCAGAGTTTACTGCCAGAGTATACTGCAGTACCTAGCAGAGTTTACTGCAAGAGTATACTTCAGTACCTAGTAGAGTTTACCGCAAGAGTATACTGCAGTACCTAGCAGAGTTTACTGCAAGAGTATACTGCAGTACCTAGCAGAGTTTACTACCAGAGTATACTGCAGTACCTAGCAGAGTTTACTGCCAGAGTATACTGCAGTACCCAGCAGAGTTTACTGCCAGAATATATTGCAGTACATAGCAGAGTTTACTGCCAGAGTATACTGCAGTACATAGCAGAGTTTACTGCCAGAGTATACTGCACTACTTAGCAGAGTTTACTGCCAGAGTATACTGCAGTTCCTAGCAGAGTTTACTGCCAGAGTATGCTGCAGAACCTAGCAGAGTTTCTGCCAAAGTATACTGCAGTGCCTAGCAGAGTCTACTGCCAGAGTATACTTCAGTACCTGGCAGAGTTTACTGCCAGAGTATACTGCAGTACCTAGCAGAGTTTACTACCAGAGTATACTGCAGTACCTAGCAGAGTTTACTGCCAGAGTATACTGCAGTACCTAGCAGAGTTTACTGCCAGAATATATTGCACTACCTAGCAGAGTTTACTGCAAGAGTATACTGCAGTACCTAGCAGAGTTTACTGCCAGAGTATACTGCAGTACCTAGCAGAGTTTACTGCCAGAGTATACTGCAGTACCTAGCAGAGTTTACTGCCAGAGTATACTGCAGTACCTAGCAGAGTTTACTGCTAGAGGGGAACATAGGCCTAGTGTGCCGTGAGCAGAATAATAATAATAATAGAACTTTTCTTTGTCAGAGGAAAGAAAGTCTCCCTGATAATATTGTGTATGCATAGTGTATAGTGTATACTACAGTGACACCCTAGTATACATAGTGTATAGTGTATACTACAGTGGCACCCTAGTATACATAGTGTAATGTATACTACAGTGACACACTAGCATACATAGTGTTACAGTGGCACACTAGTGTGCATAGTGTCATAGTGAATACTACAGTGGCACCCTAGTATACATAGTGTATAGTGCATACTACAGCGACACCCTAGTATACATAGTGTCATAGTGTATACTACAGTGACACACTAGTATACATAGTGTATAGTGTATACTACAGTGGCACCCTAGTATACATAGTGTATAGTGTATACTACAGTGGCTCGCTAGTATACATAGTGTATACTACAGTGGCACCCTAGTATACATAGTGTATAGTGTAAACTACAGTGACACCTTGGTATACGTAGTGTATAGTGTATACTACAATGACACCCTAGTATACATAGTGTTATAGTGTATGCTACAGAGACACCCTAGTATACATAGTGTATAGTTTATACTACAGTGGCACCCTAGTATACATAGTGTATAGCGTATACTACAGTGAAACCCGTGTATACATAGTATATAGTGTATACTACAGTGGCACCCTAGTATTAATAGTGTTATAGTGTATACTACAGTGGCACCCTAGTATACATAATGTATACTGCATACTACAGTGGCACCCTAGTATACATAGTGTATAGTGTATACTATAGTGACACCCTAGTATACATAGTGTTGTAGTGTATACTACAGTGGCACCCTAGTATACATAGTGTATAGTGTATTCTACATTGGCACCCTAGTATACATAGTGTATAGTTTATACTACAGTGGCACCCTAGTATACATAGTGTATAGTGAATACTACAGTCACACAATAGTATACATACTGTATAGTGTATACTACTGTGGTACCCCAATATACATAGTGTTATAGTGTATACTACAGTGGCACCCTAGTATAGTGTATAGTGTATACTACAGTGGCGCCCTAGTATACATAGTGTATAGTGTATACTACAGTGGCACTATAGTATACATAGTGTATAATGTATACTACAGTGGCACCCTAGTATATATAGTGTATAGTGTATACTACAGTGACACCCTTGTATACATAGTGTATAGTGTATACTACAATGACACTCTAGTATATATACATAGTGTATAGTGTATACTACAGTGACACCCTTGTATACATAGTGTATAGTGTATACTACAGTGACACTCTAGTATATATACATAGTGTTTAGTGTATACTACAGTGACACCCTTGTATACATAGTGTATAGTGTATACTACAGTGACACTCTAGTATATATACATAGTGTATAGTGTATACTACAGTTACACCCTAGTATACATAGTATATAGTTCATACTACAGTGGCACCCTGGAATGCATAGTGTATAGTGTTTACTTCAGTGACACTCTAGTATACATAGTGTTAAAGTGTATACTACACTGGCACCTTAGTATACATAGTGTTATAGTGTAGAGTATATTTCATGGGTCAATCTCTCTCTATGTATCATCTAGCATATGAATGTTGTATTGCAATAAGGGTAGGTGTTACTCACCTGTGTTAGACACCAGAGGTGTTACTCACTTGTGTTAGACACCACAAACACTGTTTATTCACTTTATCACACTCACCCACTAACAACACAAGTTATTCTTTGTTGGGTTTATAAGAGTCACTGACAACTTACTCAGTATCGACTCCGACTTCCCGACGTACCACTCCGGCTTCCTGATGTTCCACTCCGGCTTCCTGATGTTCCACTCTGGCTTCCTGATGTTCCACTCAGGCTTCTCGACGTTCAACTCCGGCTTCCCGATGTTCCACTCCGGCTTCCAGATATGCCACTCCGGCTTCCTGATGTTCCACTAGGGCTTCCCGATGTTCCACTCCGGAGTCTACATGTTCCACTCTGCTCAACATTTCTTGCTCAAAGATGAACTATCAAAGAAAAGAAACAAACAGAGTGAGTTTCTTGGCTGTTGTTCTTATTGTTAAGGTTAGTGAGAGGTACAGCAGTACAGTGTCTGGGCCATCACTCTCCAGCTGGTCAGTGAGAGGTGGTGCAGTATTTTCTCTGCCCTACCACTCACCAGCTGATCAGTTAGAGATGGTGCAGTACAGTGTCCAGCCCACCACTCTCCATTTGGTCAGTGAGAGGTTGTGCAGTATAGTGTCTGGCTCATCACTCACGAGCTGGTCAGTGAGAGGTGGTGCAGTATTGTGTCCGGCCCTCCACTCACCAGCTGGTCAGTGAGAGGTGGTGCAGTATAGTGTCTAGCCCACGACTCTCCAGCTGGTCAGTGAGAGTTTGTGCAGAATAGTGTCAGGCCCACCACTCACCAGCTGATCAGTGATAGGTGGTGCAGTATAGTGTCCGGATCACCACTCTCCAGCTGGTCATTGAGAGGTGGTGCAGTATAGTGTACAGCCCACCACTCTACAGCTGGTCAGTTAGAGATGGTACAGTATAGTGTCCTGCCCACCACTCTCCAGCTGGTCAGAGAGAGGTGGTGCAAAAGCCTTCGACAAGTGTGACCATGGCGTAATAGCGCACAAAATGTGCGCTAAAGGAATAACAGGAAAAGTCGGTCGATGGATCTATAATTTCCTCACTAACAGAACACAGAGAGTAGTCGTCAACAGAGTAAAGTCCGAGGCAGCTACGGTGAAAAGCTCTGTTCCACAAGGCACAGTACTAGCTCCCATCTTGTTTCTCATCCTCATATCCGACATAGACAAGGATGTCAGCCACAGCACCGTGTCTTCCTTTGCAGATGACACCCGAATCTGCATGACAGTGTCTTCCATTGCAGACACTGCAAGGCTCCAGGCGGACATCAACCAAATCTTTCAGTGGGCTGCAGAAAACAATATGAAGTTCAACGATGAGAAATTTCAATTACTCAGATATGGTAAACATGAGGAAATTAAATCTTCATCAGAGTACAAAACAAATTCTGGCCACAAAATAGAGCGAAACACCAACGTCAAAGACCTGGAAGTGATTATGTCAGAGGATCTCACCTTCAAGGACCATAACATTGTATCAATCGCATCTGCTAGAAAAATGACAGGATGGATAATGAGAACCTTCAAAACTAGGGAGGCCAAGCCCATGATGACACTCTTCAGGTCACTTGTTCTATCTAGGCTGGAATATTGCTGCACTCTAAGAGCACCTTTCAAGGCAGGTGAAATTGCCTACCTAGAAAATGTACAGAGAACTTTCACGGCGCGCATAACGGAGATAAAACACCTCAATTACTGGGAGCGCTTGAGGTTTCTAAACCTGTATTCCCTGGAACGCAGGAGGGAGAGATACATGAATATATACACCTGGAAAATCCTAGAGGGACTAGTACCGAACTTGCACACGAAAATCACTCACTACGAAAGCAAAAGACTTGGCAGACGATGCACCATCCCCCCAATGAAAAGCAGGGGTGTCACTAGCACGTTAAGAGACCATACAATAAGTGTCCGGGGCCCGAGACTGTTCAACTGCCTCTCAGCACACATAAGGGGGATTACCAACAGACCCCTGGCAGTCTTCAAGCTGGCACTAGACAAGCACCTAAAGTTAGTTCCTGATCAGCCGGGCTGTGGCTCGTACGTTGGTTTGCGTGCAGCCAGCAGCAACAGCCTGGTTGATCAGGCGCTGATCCACCAGGAGGCCTGGTCACAGACCGGGCCGCCGGGGCGTTGACCCCCGAAACTCTCTCCAGGTAAACTCTCCAGGTAAACACCCACCACTCTCCAGGTGGTCAGTGAGAGATGGTACAGTATAGTGTCCGGCCCACCACTCTCCAGCTGGTCAGTGAGAGGTGGTGCAGTATTTTCTCTGCCCTACCACTCACCAGCTGGTCAGTGAGAGGTGGTGCAGAATAGTGTCAGGCCCTCCACTCACCAGCTGGTCGGAGAGAGGTGGTGCAGTAGAGTGTCCGGACCACCACTCACCAGCTGGTCAGTGAGAGGTGGTGCAGTATAGTGTCCGGCCCACCATTCACCAGCTGGTCAATGAGAGGTGGTGGAGTATAGTGTCCGGCCTACCACTGTCCTGCTGATCATTGAGAGGTGGTACAGTATATTGTCCGGCCCACTACACTCCAGCTGGTCATTGAGAGGTAGTGCAGTATAGTGTCCGGCCCACCACTCTCCAGCTGGTAAATGAGAGGTGGTGCAGTATAGTGTCCGACCCACCACTCTTCAGCTGGTCAGTGAGAGGTGGTGCAGTACAGTGTGCGGCCCACTACTCTCCAGCTGGTCAGTGAGAGGTGGTGCAGTACAGTGTACGGCCCACTACTCTCCAGCTGGTCAGTGAGAGGTTGTGCAGTATAGTGTCTGGCCCACCACTCTCCAGCTGGTCAGTGAGAGGTGGTGCAGTATAGTGTCCGGCCCACCACTCTTCAGCTGGTCAGTGAGAGGTGGTGCAGCATAGTGTCCGGCCCACTACTCTCCAGCTGGTCAGTGAGAGGTGGTGCAGTATAGTGTCCAGTCGACCACTCTCCAGCTGGTCAGTGAGAGGAAGTGCAGAATAGTGTCTGGCCAAAAACTCTCCAGCTGATCAGTGAAAGGTGGTGCAGTATAGTGTCCCGCCCACCACTCACCAGCTGGTCAGTGAGAGGTGGTGCAGTATTGTGTCCCGCCCACCACTCACCATCTCGTCAGTGAGAGGTGGTGCAGTATAGTGTCTGGCCCGCCACTCTCCAGCTGGTCAGTGAGAGGTGGTGCAGTATAGTGTCTGGCCCACCACTCTCCAGCTGGTCAGTGAGAGGTAGTGCAGTATAGTGTCCAGCCCACCACTCTCCAGTTGGTCAGTGAGAAGTGGTGCAGTATAGTGTCCGGCCCACCATTCACCAGCTCGTGAGTGAGAGGTGGGGCAGTATAGTGTCCAGCCCACCAGCCACCACCTGGTCAATGAGAGGTGGTGCAGTATAGTGTCCAACAACAAGCGTGTGGTATCGTGAATCGTTGTTCTCCGTGTTTTCTCGTGTTTTCACGGTCGCTCTTAAGTGCTAGAACTTTAATTTGTGCCATCAGTCTTATACGATACATCCCTCTAGCACTTGGAGCCAATCTTGGGGAGAAAATAGTATACACTGAGTCATAAAGGAAGATTAGTGTGCAATACCTGGCAGAGTTTACTGCCAGAGTATACTGCAGAACATAGCAGAGTTTACTGCCAGAGTACACTGCAGTACCTAGCAGAGCTTACTGACATAGTGTACTGCAGTTCCTAGCAGACTTTACTGCCAGAGTATACTGCACTACCTACCAGAGTTTACTGTCAGAGTATATTGCACTACCTAGCAGAGTTTACTGCCGGAGTATACTGCAGCACCTAGCAGAGTTTACTGGCAGAGTACACTGCAGTACCTAGCAGAGTTTACTGCCAGAGAATACTGCAGTACCTAGCAGATTTTATTGCCAGAGTACACTGCAGTACCTAGCAGAGTTTACTGCCAGAGTATACTGCAGCACCTAGCAGAGTTTACTGCCAGAGTATACTGCAGTACCTAGCAGAGTTTACTGCCAGAGTATACTGCAGTACCTAGAAGAGTTTACTGCCAGAGTTTACTGCAGTTCCTAGAAGAGTTTACTGCAAGAGTACACTGCAGACCCTAGCAGAGTTTACTGCCAGAGTATACTGCAGTAAATAGCAGAATTTACTGCCAGCGTATACTGCAGTACCTAGCAGATTTTACTGCCAGAGTATACTGCAGTACCTAGCAGAGTTTACTGCGAGAGTATATTGCAGTACCTAGCAGAGTTTACTGGCAGAGTGTACTGCAGTACCTAGCAGAGTTTACTGCCAGAGTATACTGCAGTACCTAGCAGAGTTTACTGCAAGAGTATACTTCAGTACCTAATAGAGTTTACCGCAAGAGTATACTGCAGTACCTAGCAGAGTTTACTGCAAGAGTATACTGCAGTACCTAGCAGAGTTTACTACCAGAGTATACTGCAGTACCTAGCAGAGTTTACTGCCAGAGTATACTGCAGTACCCAGCAGAGTTTACTGCCAGAATATATTGCAGTACATAGCAGAGTTTACTGCCAGAGTATACTGCAGTACCTAGCAGAGTTTACTGCCAGAGTAAACTGCACTACTTAGCAGAGTTTACTGCCAGAGTATACTGCAGTTCCTAGCAGAGTTTACTGCCAGAGTATGCTGCAGAACCTAGCAGAGTTTCTGCCGAAGTATACTGCAGTGCCTAGCAGAGTCTACTGCCAGAGTATACATCAGTACCTGGCAGAGTTTACTGCCAGAGTATACTGCAGTACCCAGCAGAGTTTACTACCAGAGTATACTGCAGTACCTAGCAGAGTTTACTGCCAGAGTATACTGCAGTACCTAGCAGAGTTTACTGCCAGAATATATTGCACTACCTAGCAGAGTTTACTGCAAGAGTATACTGCAGTACCTAGCAGAGTTTAATGCCAGAGTATACTGCAGTACCTAACAGAGTTTACTGCCAGAGTATACTGCAGTACCTAGCAGAGTTTACTGCCAGAGTATACTGCAGTACCTAGCAGAGTTTACTGCTAGAGGGGAACATAGGCCTAGTGTGCCGTGAGCAGAATAATAATAATAATAATAGAACTTTTCTTTGTCAGAGGAAAAAAAGTCTCCCTGATAATATTGTGTATGCATAGTGTATAGTGTATACTACAGTGACACCCAAGTATACATAGTGCATAGTGTATACTACAGTGGCACCCTAGTATACATAGTGTATAGTGAATACTACAGTGACACCCTAGTATACATAGTGTTATAGTGTATACTACAGTGGGACCATAGATTATATGTAGTGTATAGTGTATACTACAGTGGCACCCTAGTATACATAGTGTAATGTATACTACAGTGACACACTAGCATACATAGTGTTACAGTGGCACACTAGTGTGCATAGTGTCATAGTGAATACTACAGTGGCACCCAAGTATACATAGTGTATAGGGCATACTACAGTGACACCCTAGTATACATAGTGTCATAGTGTATACTACAGTGACACACTAGTATACATAGTGTATAGTGTATACTACAGTGGCACCCTAGTATACATAGTGTATAGTGTATACTACAGTGGCTAGCTAGTATACATAGTGTATACTACAGTGGCACCCTAGTATACATAGTGTATAGTGTAAACTACAGTGACAACTTGGTATACGTAGTGTATAGTGTATACTACAATGACACCCTAGTATACATAGTGTTATAGTGTATGCTACAGAGACACCCTAGTATGCATAGTGTATAGTTTATAATACAGTGGCACCCTAGTATACATAGTGTATAGCGTATACTACAGTGAAACTCTAGTATACATAGTATATAGTGTATACTACAGTGGCACCCTAGTATTAATAGTGTTATAGTGTATACTACAGTGGCACCCTAGTATACATAATGAATACTGCATACTACAGTGGCACCCTAGTATACATAGTGTATAGTGTATACTATAGTGACACCCTAGTATACATAGTGTTGTAGTGTATACTACAGTGGCACCCTAGTATACATAGTGTATAGTGTATTCTACATTGGCACCCTAGTATACATAGTGTATAGTTTATACTACAGTGGCACCCTAGTATACATAGTGTGTAGTGTATACTACAGTCACACAATAGTATACATACTGTATAGTGTATACTACAGTGGTACCCCAATATACATAGTGTTATAGTGTATACTACAGTGGCATCCTAGTATAGTGTATAGTGTATACTACAGTGGAGCCCTAGTATACATAGTGTATAGTGTATACTACAGTGGCACCATAGTATACATAGTGTATAATGTATACTACAGTGGCACCCTAGTATATATAGTGTATAGTGTATACTACAGTGACACCCTTGTATACATAGTGTATAGTGTATACTACAATGACACTCTAGTATATATACATAGTGTATAGTGTATACTACAGTGACACCCTTCTATACATAGTGTATAGTGTATACTACAGTGACACTCTAGTATATATACATAGTGTTTAGTGTATACTACAGTGACACCCTTGTATACATAGTGTATAGTGTATACTACAATGACACTCTAGTATATATACATAGTGTATAGTGTATACTACAGTGACACCCTTGTATACATAGTGTATAGTGTATACTACAGTGACACTCTAGTATATATACATAGTGTTTAGTGTATACTACAGTGGCACCCTTGTATACATAGTGTATAGTGTATACTACAGTGACACTCTAGTATATATACATAGTGTTTAGTGTATACTACAGTGGCACCCTAGTATACATAGTATATAGTTCATACTACAGTGGCACCCTGGAATGCATAGTGTATAGTGTTTACTTCAGTGACACTCTAGTATACATAGTGTTAAAGTGTATACTACACTGGCACCTTAGTATACATAGTGTTATAGTGTAGAGTATATTTCATGGGTCAATCTCTCTCTATGTATCATCTAGCATATGAATGTTGTATTGCAATAAGGGTAGGTGTTACTCACCAGTGTTAGACACCACAGGTGTTACTCACCTGTGTTAGACACCAGAGGTGTTACTCACTTGTGTTAGACACCACAAACACTGTTTATTCACTTTATCACACTCACCCAATAACAACACAAGTTATTCTTTGTTGGGTTTATAAGAGTCACTGACAACTTACTCAGTATCGACTCCGACTTCCCGACGTACCACTCCGGCTTCCTGATGTTCCACTCCGGCTTCCTGATGTTCCACTCCGGCTTCCTGATGTTCCACTCAGGCTTCTCGACGTTCAACTCCGGCTTCCCGATGTTCCACTCCGGCTTCCAGATATGCCACTCCGGCTTCCTGATGTTCCACTAGGGCTTCCCGATGTTCCACTCCGGAGTCTACATGTTCCACTCTGCTCAACATTTCTTGCTCAAAGACGAACTATCAAAGAAAAGAAACAAACAGAGTGAGTTTCTTGGCTGTTGTTCTTATTGTTAAGGTTAGTGAGAGGTACAGCAGTACAGTGTCTGGGCCATCACTCTCCAGCTGGTCAGTGAGAGGTGGTGCAGTATTTTCTCTGCCCTACCACTCACCAGCTGATCAGTTAGAGATGGTGCAGTACAGTGTCCAGCCCACCACTCTCCATTTGGTCAGTGAGAGGTTGTGCAGTATAGTGTCTGGCCCATCACTCACGAGGTGGTCAGTGAGAGGTGGTGCAGTATATTGTCCGGCCCTCCACTCACCAGCTGGTCAGTGAGAGGTGGTGCAGTATAGTGTCTGGCCCACCACTCTCCAGCTGGTCAGTAAGAGGTTGAGCAGAATAGTGTCAGGCACACCACTCACCAGCTGGTCATTGAGAGGTGGTGCAGTATAGTGTCCGGCCCACCACTCACCATCTGGTCAGTGAGAGGTGGTGCAGTATAGTGTCCAGCCCACTCCTCACCAGCTGGTCAGTGAGAGGTGGTGCAGTATGGTGTCCGGATCACCACTCACCAGCTGGTCAGTGAGAGGTGGTGCAGTATAGTGTACAGCCCACCACTCTACAGCTGGTCAGTTAGAGATGGTATAGTATAGTGTCCTGCCCACCACTCTCCAGCTGGTCAGAGAGAGGTGGTGCAGAATATTGTCCCACCCACCACTCTCCAGGTGGTCAGTGAGAGATGGTACAGTATAGTGTCCGGCCCACCACTCTCCAGCTGGTCAGTGAGAGGTGGTGCAGTATTTTCTCTGCCCTACCACTCACCAGCTGGTCAGTGAGAGGTGGTGCAGAATAGTGTCAGGCCCTCCACTCACCAGCTGGTCGGAGAGAGGTGGTGCAGTAGAGTGTCCGGACCACCACTCACCAGCTGGTCAGTGAGAAGTGTTGCAGTATAGTGTCCGGCCCACCATTCACCAGCTCGTCAATGAGAGGTGGTGGAGTATAGTGTCCGGCCTACCACTGTCCTGCTGATCATTGAGAGGTGGTACCGTATATTGTCCGGCCCACTACACTCCAGCTGGTCATTGAGAGGTAGTGCAGTATAGTGTCCGGCCCACCACTCTCCAGCTGGTAAATGAGAGGTGGTGCAGTATAGTGTCCGGCCCACCACTCTTCAGCTGGTCAGTGAGAGGTGGTGCAGTACAGTGTGCGGCCCACTACTCTCCAGCTGGTCAGTGAGAGGTGGTGCAGTACAGTGTATGGCCCACTACTCTCCAGCTGTTCAGTGAGAGGTTGTGCAGTATAGTGTCTGGCCCACCACTCTCCAGCTGGTCAGTGAGAGGTGGTGCAGTATAGTGTCCGGCCCACCACTCTTCAGCTGGTCAGTGAGAGGTGGTGCAGCATAGTGTCCGGCCCACTACTCTCCAGCTGGTCAGTGAGAGGTGGTGCAGTATAGTGTCCAGTCGACCACTCTCCAGCTGGTCAGTGAGAGGAAGTGCAGAATAGTGTCTGGCCAAAAACTCTCCAGCTGATCAGTGAGAGGTGGTGCAGTATAGTGTCCCGCCCACCACTCACCAGCTGGTCAGTGAGAGGTGGTGCAGTATTGTGTCCCGCCCACCACTCACCATCTCGTCAGTGAGAGGTGGTGCAGTATAGTGTCTGGCCCGCCACTCTCCAGCTGGTCAGTGAGAGGTGGTGCAGTATAGTGTCTGGCCCACCACTCTCCAGCTGGTCAGTGAGAGGTAGTGCAGTATAGTGTCCAGCCCACCACTCTCCAGTTGGTCAGTGAGAAGTGGTGCAGTATAGTGTCCGGCCCACCATTCACCAGCTCGTGAGTGAGAGGTGGGGCAGTATAGTGTCCAGCCCACCAGCCACCAGCTGGTCAGTGAGAGTTGGTGCAGTATAGTGTCCATCAACAAGCGTGTGGTATCGTGAATCGTTGTTCTCCGTGTTTTCTCGTGTTTTCACGGTCGCTCTTAAGTGCTAGAACTTTAATTTGTGCCATCAGTCTTATACGATACATCCCTCTAGCACTTGGAGCCAATCTTGGGGAGAAAATAGTATACACTGAGTCATAAAGGAAGATTAGTGTGCAATACCTGGCAGAGTTTACTGCCAGAGTATACTGCAGAACATAGCAGAGTTTACTGCCAGAGTACACTGCAGTACCTAGCAGAGTTTACTGCCAGAGAATACTGCAGTAGCTAGCAGATTTTATTGCCAGAGTACACTGCAGTACCTAGCAGAGTTTACTGCCACAGTATACTGCAGCACCTAGCAGAGTTTACTTCCAGCGTATACTGCAGTACCTAGCAGAGTTTACTGCCAGAGTATACTGCACTACCTAGAAGAGTTTACTGACAGAGTTTACTGCAGTTCCTAGAAGAGTTTACTGCAAGAGTACACTGCAGACCCTAGCAGAGTTTACTGCCAGAGTATACTGCAGTACATAGCAGAATTTACTGCCAGAGTATACTGCAGTACCTAGCAGAATTTACTGCCAGAGTATACTGCAGTACCAAGCAGAGTTTACTGCGAGAGTATATTGCAGTACCTAGCAGAGTTTACTGACAGAGTGTACTGCAGTACCTAGCAGAGTTTACTGCCAGAGTATACTGCAGTACCTAGCAGAGTTTACTGCAAGAGTATACTTCAGTACCTAGTAGAGTTTACTGCAAGAGTATACTGCAGTACCTAGCAGAGTTTACTGCAAGAGTATACTGCAGTACCTAGCAGAGTTTACTACCAGAGTATACTGCAGTACCTAGCAGAGTTTACTGCCTGAGTATACTGCAGTACCCAGCAGAGTTTACTGCCAGAATATATTGCAGTATATAGCAGAGTTTACTGCCAGAGTATACTGCAGTACCTAGCAGAGTTTACTGTCAGAGTATACTGCACTACTTAGCAGAGTTTACTGCCAGAGTATACTGCAGTTCCTAGCAGAGTTTACTGCCAGAGTATGCTGCAGAACCTAGCAGAGTTTCTGCCAAAGTATACTGCAGTGCCTAGCAGAGTCTACTGCCAGAGTATACTTCAGTACCTGGCAGAGTTTACTGCCAGAGTATACTGCAGTACCTAGCAGAGTTTACTACCAGAGTATACTGCAGTACCTAGCAGAGTTTACTGCCAGAGTATACTGCAGTACCTAGCAGAGTTTACTGACAGAATATATTGCAGTACCTAGCAGAGTTTACTGCAAGAGTATACTGCAGTACCTAGCAGAGTTTACTGCCAGAGTATACTGCAGTACCTAGCAGAGTTTACTGCCAGAGTGTACTGCAGTACCTAGCAGAGTTTACTGCCAGAGTATACTGCAGTACCTAGCAGAGTTTAATGCTAGAGGGGAACATAGGCCTAGTGTGCCGTGAGCAGAATAATAATAATAATAGAACTTTTCTTTGTCAGAGGAAAGAAAGTCTCCCTGATAATATTGTGTATGCATAGTGTATAATGTATACTACAGTGGCACCCTAGTATACATAGTGTATAGTGAATACTAGTGACACCCTAGTATACATAGTGTTATAGTGTATACTACAGTATGACCATAGAGTATATGTAGTGTATAGTGTATACTACAGTGGCACCCTAGTATACATAGTGTAGTGTATACTACAGTGACACACTAGCATACATAGTGTTACAGTGGCACACTAGTATGCATAGTGTCATAGTGAATACTACAGTGGCACCCTAGCATACATAGTGTATAGTGCATACTACAGCGACACCCTAGTATACATAGTGTTATAGTGTATACTACAGTGACACACTAGTATACATAGTGTATAGTATATACTACAGTGGCACCCTAGTATACATAGTGTATAGTGTATACTACAGTGGCTCCCTAGTATACATAGTGTATAGTGTATACTACAGTGGCACCCTAGTATACATAGTGTATAGTGTAAACTACAGTGACACCTTGGCATACGTAGTGTATAGTGTATACTACAATGAAACCCTAGTATACATAGTGTTATAGTGTATGCTACAGTGACACCCTAGTATACATAGTGTATAGTTTATACTACAGTGGCACCCTAGTATACATAGTGTATAGCGTATACTACAGTGAAACCCTAGTATACATAGTATATAGTGTATACTACAGTGGCACCCTAGTATTAATAGTGTTATAGTGTATACTGCAGTGACACCCTAGTATACATAATGTATAGTGCATACTACAGTGGCACCCTAGTATACATAGTGTATAGTGTATACTATAGTGACACCCTAGTATACATAGTGTTGTAGTGTATACTACAGTGGCACCCTAGTATACATAGCGTATAGTGTATTCTACATTGGCACCCTAGTATACATAGTGTATAGTTTATACTACAGTGGCACCCTAGTATACATAGTGTATAGTGTATACTACAGTCACACAATAGTATACTTTCTGTATAGTGTATACTACAGTGGTACCCCAATGTACATAGTGTTATTGTGTATACTACAGTGGCACCCTAGTATAGTGTATAGTGTATACTACAGTGGCGCCCTAGTATACATAGTGTATAGTGTATACTACTGTGGCACCATAGTATACATAGTGTATAATGTATACTACAGTGGCACCCTAGTATATATAGTGAATAGTGTATACTACAGTGACACCCTTGTATACATAGTGTATAGTGTATACTACAGTGACACTCTAGTATATATACATAGTGTATAGTGTATACTACAGTGACACCCTTGTATACATAGTGTATAGTGTATACTACAGTGACAATCTAGTCACTTGTTCTATCTAGGCTGGAATATTGCTGCACTCTAACAGCACCTTTCAAGGCAGGTGAAATTGCCGACCTAGAAAATGTACAGAGAACTTTCACGGCGCGAATAACGGAGATAAAACACCTCAATTACTGGGAGCGCTTGAGGTTTCTAAACCTGTATTCCCTGGAACGCAGGAGGGAGAGATACATGATTATATACACCTGGAAAATCCTAGAGGGACTAGTACCGAACTTGCACACGAAAATCACTCACTACGAAAGCAAAAGACTTGGCAGATGATGCACCATCCCCCCAATGAAAAGTAGGGGTGTCACTAGCACGTTCAGAGACCATACAATAAGTGTCAGGGGCCCGAGACTGTTCAACTGCCTCCCAGCACACATAAGGGGGATTACCAACAGACCCCTGGCAGTCTTCAAGTTGGCACTGGACAAGCACCTAAAGTCAGTTCCTGATCAGCCGGGCTGTGGCTCGTACGTTGGTTTGCTTGCAGCCAGCAGCAACTGCCTGGTTGATCAGGCGCTGATCCACCAGGAGTCCTGGTCACAGACCGGGCCGCGGGGGCGTTGACCCCCGAAACTCTCTCCAGGTAAACTCCAGGTATACATAGTGTATAGTGTATACTACAGTGACACCCTTGTATATATAGTGTATAGTGTATATTACAGTGACACTCTAGTATATATACATAGTGTATAGTGTATACTACAGTGACACCCTAGTATACATAGTATATAGTTCATACTACAGTGGCACCCTGGAATGCATAGTGTATAGTGTTTACTTCAGTGACACTCTAGTATACATAGTGTTAAAGTGTATACTACACTGGCACCTTAGTATACATAGTGTTATAGTGTAGAGTATATTTCATGGGTCAATCTCTCTCTATGTATCATCTAGCATATGAATGTTGTATTGCAATAAGGGTAGGTGTTACTCACCTGTGTTAGACACCACAGGTGTTACTCACCTGTGTTAGACACCAGAGGTGTTACTCACTTGTGTTAGACACCACAAACACTGTTTATTCACTTCATCACACTCACCCACTAACAACACAAGTTATTCTTTGTTGGGTTTATAAGAGTCACTGACAACTTACTCAGTATCGACTCCGACTTCCCGACGTACCACTCCGGCTTCCTGATGTTCCACTCCGGCTTCCTGATGTTCCACTCAGGCTTCTCGACGTTCAACTCCGGCTTCCCGATGTTCCACTCCGGCTTCCAGATATGCCACTCTGGCTTCCTGATGTTCCACTAGGGCTTCCCGATGTTCCACTCCGAAGTCTACATGTTCCACTCTGCTCAACATTTCTTGCTCAAAGAGGAACTATCAAAGAAAAGAAACAACCAGAGTGAGTTTCTTGGCTGTTTTTCTTATTGATAAGGTTAGTGAGAGGTACAGCAGTACAGTGTCTGGGCCATCACTCTCCAGCTGGTCAGTAAGAGGTGGTGCAGTATTTTCTCTGCCCTACCGCTCACCAGCTGATCAGTTAGAGATGGTGCAGTACAGTGTCCAGCCCACCACTCTCCATTTGGTCAGTGAGAGGTTGTGCAGTATAGTGTCTGGCCCATCACTCACGAGCTGGTCAGTGAGAGGTGGTGCAGTATTGTGTCTGGCCCTCCACTCACCAGCTGGTCAGTGAGAGGTGGTGCAGTATAGTGTCTAGCCCACGACTCTCCAGCTGGTCAGTGAGAGGTTGTGCAGAATAGTGTCAGGCCCACGCCTCACCAGCTGGTCATTGAGAGGTGGTGCAGTATAGTGTCCGGCCCACAACTCACCAGCTGGTCAGTGAGAGGTGTTGCAGTATAGTGTCCGGCCCATCCCTCACCAGCTGATCAGTGATAGGTGGTGCAGTATAGTGTCCGGATCACCACTCTCCAGCTGGTCATTGAGAGGTGGTGCAGTATAGTGTACAGCCCACCACTCTACAGCTGGTCAGTTAGAGATGGAACAGTATAGTGTCCTGCCCACCACTCTCCAGCTGGTCAGAGAGAGGTGGTGCAGAATATTGTCCCACCCACCACTCTCCAGGTGGTCAGTGAGAGATGGTACAGTATAGTGTCCGGCCCACCACTCTCCAGCTGGTCAGTGAGAGGTGGTGCAGTATTTTCTCTGCCCTACCACTCACCAGCTGGTCAGTGAGAGGTGGTGCAGAATAGTGTCAGGCCCTCCACTCACCAGCTGGTCGGTGAGAGGTGGTGCAGTAGAGTGTCCAGACCACCACTCACCAGCTGGTCAGTGAGAGGTGGTGCAGTATAGTGTCCGGCCCACCATTCACCAGCTGGTCAGTGAGAGGTGGTGCAGTATGGTGTCTGGCCCACCACTCACAAGCTGGTCAATGAGAGGTGGTGGAGTATAGTGTCCGGCCTACCACTGTCCTGCTGATCATTGAGAGGTGGTACAGTATATTATCCGGCCCACTACACTCCAGCTGTTCATTGAGAGGTAGTGCAGTATAGTGTCCGGCCCACCACTCTCCATCTGGTAAATGAGAGGTGGTGCAGTATAGTGTCCGGCCCACCACTCTCCAGCTGGTCAGTGAGAGGTGGTGCAGTACAGTGTGCGGCCCACTACTCTCCAGCTGGTCAGTGAGAGGTGGTGCAGTACAGTGTCCGGCCCACTACTCTCCAGCTGGTCAGTGAGAGGTTGTGCAGTATAGTGTCTGGCCCACCACTCTCCAGCTGGTCAGTGAGAGGTGGTGCAGTATAGTGTCTGGCCCACCACTCTCCAGCTGTTCATAGAGAGGTGGTGCAGTATAGTGACCTGCCCACCATTCTCCAGCTGGTCATTGAGAGGTGGTGCAGAATAGTGTTTGGCCCACCACTCTCCAGCTGGTCAGTGAGAGGTGGTGCAGTATAGTGTCTGGCCCACCACTCTCCAGCTGTTCATAGAGATGTGGTGCAGTATAGTGACCTGCCCACCATTCTCCAGCTGGTCATTGAGAGGTGGTGCAGAATAGTGTTTGGCCCACCACTCTCCAGCTGGTCAGTGAGAGGTGGTGCAGTATAGTGTCTGGCCCACCACTCTCCAGCTGTTCATAGAGAGGTGGTGCAGTATAGTGACCTGCCCACCATTCTCCAGCTGGTCATTGAGAGGTGGTGCAGAATAGTGTTTGGCCCACCACTCTCCAGCTGGTCAGTGAGAGGTGGCGCAGTATAGTGTCCCGCCCACCATTCTCCAGCTGGTCAATGAGAGGGGGCGCACTATAGTGTCCGGCCCACCACTATCCAGCTGGTAAGTGAGACGTGGTGCAGTATAGTGTCCGGTCCACCACTCACCAGCTGTATCATGTGGGAGTTCGATACGTGGATTAGGGTAGAAATACTCACGTATGCTGTTATTACGTATTATTGCTGTTATGTGGAGAGAGCCCTTGCCGTTACCTATCTCCTTGCTCACACTCTTAATACTGACTAGCCGGCTGGCCAGTACCCCGTAGTGGGTCTTTTGAAATAGTGTCAGCTCAGCACAATATGAAAGACCGTGACTCAAGACGGTTGGTCGTTGGGTCAACGGACAGGTTACTGGTAACTGGTTACTACTACTGAGACTGGTAACTGGTTACTACTACTGAGACTGGTAACTGGTTACTACTACTGAGAGCTCGGCGACGCTAACGTATGTCGTCCCGACATACAACTAATACAAACTAGAGATGGCAGGTATACGGCTTGGGCTGATTCTATACAATGTCAAAGTACACAACATTAAACATTATAGATACATAAGTAGAACATTAGAATGAAAGCGTACGTAACTGAAACTGTAATGCAATACAAGGTATACTATAGTACAACTTAAAACTCAACAAATGAACAACGAACTCAACGTTGAGATTACAAGTGATAATAAAAAAAAAAATTTTGATCGATCGATCTGTATTCGTGTGATCTACGGATTCTGAGGAAGGAATATATACAAAGAAAGAGTGTTTAACAGAAAGGCAGATTCGGTGCACGCAAATCTAACTGTTAACTCTCAGAATGCGGAGAGAACATGAACACAAAAAAAAATTCTTGAATACTGATAAGTTGATACTGTAATTATTCATCTATACAGGTTATTTACATTTAACCCCAACTCTGCTAGGGTAAGATTGGCATATGCAGAATGGGTATCATCTCTGGGAGGATCAAACTCTGTAGCATTAGCTAACTCATGCTGTATTTGAGGCAAATCTGAATTGGAAGTTACAAATGATACTTGAGGATTTCTCAATACCTGTCGTGTACGTAGGGAATAACGACATTCAGGTTGATCGTCTGACTGAGTATCAGAGGAAGAGAGTACAGGATCAGGAGGATTGTCAGAGTCTGTCACATTAGTCTGGGTTGGAACATCATTATCATCACATACTAACTTCATATGATCCAAATGCGATTCTTTATACTGACCAGTACTAATCTCTCTAACCTTATACTTATTACCAGTGATATGTTCAACTACGCGATAAGGACCAACAAACTTTTGATCAAGCTTTGGCATTGCAGACGTTTTGTTAAAATTAGTCAGCATAACTCTCGAACCTACTTTGATTTTGGATGGCTTTACTCGAGTATTTGCGACTCTTGTAAATTCAGCTGTTGATTTATGAAGTGTTTCACGGATTCTTCTAAAAACACTTTGAGCTAAGCTGGTACGAGTTGCTACGAAATCATCAGGGTTGTAATTTGGTTTCGGATTAGAATATAACAACTCATAAGGCAAACGTTTATCTACACCATACAATGCATAATGTGGAGTGTCACCTATAGAAACATTGTAAGCAGAATTTATAGCACACTGCACATCAGGTATAACTTCATCCCATGTTTCACTATTGGGATTGATAGTGGCTCTCAAGACATCAAGTACTTTCTTATTGGTTCGTTCCACTAACCCATTGCTGGCAGGATGATGAGGAACAATGGTGGATTTAGAGATCTTGTACAAGGTACACAAATTTTCAAGAATTTCATTACAGAATTCACCTCCGTTATCTGTTACTAGGGACTTAGGGGTGGTATGCCTGCAGATAATGCGTTCTTTAAACGCTTTAGCTACTGTCTCGGCAGTCTTATCTGCAATAGGAACTAACTCACAATATCTGGTGAAATGGTCTACCATAACACACAGATGTTTGTTACCTTGGAGGGAACATTGGAAATTAGTTAACAAATCTAGCGCAACTCTTTCCCAAGGTTCGCTAGTAGTTGGATACACTTGGATTGGATTAGGACCATTAGCATTGCCTTTATGTTGCATGCAGACACTACATTTCCTAACATACTCAGAAATATCAGTTGCCATTCGAGGCCAAAAGTATTTCAATCTGGCTTGTTTTACTGAACGATCCATACCAGGGTGTGCAACACCTGGTACATCGTGAACTAGCTGTAAGGCTACATTCACTAGTGACTGTGGAATTACTAACTGGTATACTCTTCTGCTAGGAGTACCCAGCTCGGCTGTTCGATACAGTAATTCTTGGTTCATGAGAAAGTCACTAATGGGTGCTGGTGGCTTCACAGTCAGAATAAGATCTTCCTGGAGCAGGAATCGAATCACACCAGACCACATGGGATCTGTTCGTTGAGCATTCTTTACATCTTCAGCACTAAATGGAGGGTCTGCAGTTACTATACTAACATGTCGCGATAAGGCATCTGCGACTACATTTGACTTGCCAGGTAAATGCTCAAAGGTGGGATTGAACTCTTGGATAGTCAAGGTCCATCTAGCTAACCTTCCAGTAGGTTGTTTGTTCTGGAATAAGGGTATCAGTGGAGCATGATCTGTCAAGACATGGACAGAGTACTGATAAATAATGTCTCGGAAGTGCTTTAAAGACCATACTATTGCTAAAGCTTCTTGCTCAGTTACTGTATAATTACGTTCAGCCTTCGTAAGGACGCGGCTAGCAAATGCAACTGCGTTGTACTTGCCATCGGTCTTCTGAGTTAGTACGGCACCTATGCCAATTGAACTAGCATCAGTTGTCAGATAGAAGGGCTTAGAAAAATCTGGAAATTTCAAAATTGGAGCAGATGTTAGCTTTTCTTTTAGAGTTTGGAATGCTCTTTCTTGACGGAAGGTCCAAACAAAAGGAGCATCTTTCTTAAGCAACTCAGTTAGAGGAGCAGCTATGGAAGAAAAATTGGCAATGAAAGATCTATAAAAACCTGCTAAGCCCACAAAGGATCTTACGGCATCAGCAGTTTTGGGAGTTGGAAAATTTAGTACTGCAGTTACTTTACTTTGGTCAGTCGTAACCCCTCTAGGAGTGACTACGTGACCAAGAAACTTAATTTCTGATCTGAAAAATTGACATTTTGACAGTTTGATCTTTAAATTGGCTTCTTCAAGCTTACCAAGTACTACATCAAGTCTTTTCAAGTGTGTATCCACGTCTTTAGACATGACGATTACGTCATCTAAGTACACCATAAGTGCATTACCTATGAGACCTCTAAAGATATTAGTCATGAGCCTTGAGAACATGATAGGGGAAGATCGTAATCCAAATGCCATACGGAGGAAGTGATAATGACCTGTAGGAGTGGAGAATGCAGTTAGTTCTTGGCTGTCCTCGTGAAGAGGGACTTGCCAAAACCCTTGTAACAAATCTAGGGTTGAAAAGACTTTGTTATCTCTGATATTACGTAAAAGATCACCCAGTACAGGGAGTGGAAAACGATCTGGAATGGTTTTCGCGTTTAACTTCCTAAAGTCAATTACTGGACGCCAAGTACCATCCTTCTTAGGTACTAGTATCAAGGGTGCATTCCAAGGGGAATTGCTAGGTGCAATAACTCCATCATCAAGCATTTGATTGATCAGTTCTTCTGCGACAGCAACTTGTGAATGAGGCATTCTGTACGCAGGTATGTAGATAGGTCTAGTACCAGGTTCAAGTGGAATACGATGGGACAATAAGTTCGTTATACCCATCTTCTCACCTGGTAAAGCAATGGCTTTACGACGTTTGTTCAACAGAGTCAACAAACGCTTGACTTCATCTGGGAAGTCAGTGGGAGCTAAGTCTTTCTCCTCTACTGGTGGAACAGATTGATCCAGTGAAGTGGATGAGGTCTCCCCGGCAGAAATAGCACCGACCCACTGGTCAGGTGACAACTCATCCTCTACCTGAACAGGGTAAGGATAGTGAACAAGGTCAACAAGATTGGTATTTGCCCTGAGGCGAACACTGTGACCAGAAGTGTTGGCCAGGTAGAAATGGATCTTACTATCTCGTACAACATGTAAGGATGGTTCAACAAATAGACCTTTTACTTTGCAGGAATCACTGTCAACTAGGACGTTATCACCATCTGGAACACTAGGAACAACTACAGACACTCTAGTGAGAGCACTAGCCGCAACAGAAACGTCTTTCTGCAGACGGCATGTGACATCAACAAGAGATGGCATTACTAGTTGCAAGTAATTGTTTTCCGACAAGGCGTCCCCTGTGGAGAAACTACTACTCGAACTAGCAGGCATTGCAGGGATAGGTTGATCACTCAAGGCAATCTGAGCGTCCTCGGACACTTGAGGCATCGGACTATCCTGCAATTCTGAAGGTATAGGTGGAACACTGATGGGAGTGACAGAATTACCAGTGCCTGACCGCTTGGGTACGCTACTGGAGAATGCATTAGCTTGTAAGGACTTAATCCGTACATCATACTCTGCAGCAGTATAACAGATTTCTGAACCAAGCTGGTAACCCCAGAATGGAACGATCAAGTCGTCAATTTGTGCATGCCATCGATAAGGGTCGAGCACAATGCGTAAGTCTCGCATGGAAGCAAATCCCAGTAGAAGGTCACCAGGGAAAGTAATCTGGTCGACAACAAAGAAGGAAACAGTGAAGTCTCTACCTTGGATAGAAAAGGTTAGGGAAGTCCTACCTCGGACACGCAGGTGAGAACCAGATACTCCACTAAGGGAGGACACAGGAGTCGGTTCTACGAGAAGGACATGTCGTAACTTCTTATCCTTAAACAAACTAGACCTAATAATATTGATTTGCGCACCAGAGTCCATGAACAATTGAACGGGCGCATTATAAACAGATGCTTGCACTATAGGGCCTATGGTTGCATTGGAAGTTATGTGCAAACAAAAAGGTGGATTTTCATCAGAAAAGACTTGTTCTACTCCATCCCCAAAATCATCGATGTCAGAGACATGTGAAGCAACATCATCAGCAGGGTTGTCATTCTCGAGACTGCTTAAGGCTTCAAAGGAATTGTGAACGGGGATGGTGTACTCATTATCACCTACTGTCACCATGGGACGGTTTGACTGGGGCGCTCGAATTCCCCCGAATTGGAAGAACGAGCCTGGTTCTGGTTAGTTTGAGAATTGAATGAATGAGCCTGGTTCTGGTTATTTTGAGAACCACGAGATCTGTTTCCTCGACGGGTTCTGCGGTTGGAACGACCACGGAAAGACCTAGAGTACTGAAGGTTATAGAGAGCATTGCACTCAGATGTGTCATGTCCATGTATTCTATGATAAGTACAGTAAGGAAGATCTGAGTACTCATCATCAGTACGACGTCTCTTAGGGTAACTATCAGGACAATTAATTGCAATATGGCCACGGAAACCACAGTTGTAACAATTCCGCCGACTATGGTTACTGAATGTACTATGACTACTACGAGGTGTATAACGACTCTGTACACTGGTTCTTGATGATCTCTGAGATGGTTGACGACTACGATTTGTCTCTGTGGCGTAAACAAGAGGTGGTGCAGACCGAGGCATATGTGTGACATTACTTTTGATACAAGGGAAAGTACCCTGGGGGCACAAGGAACGTACATGATTTAAGGCTGTAAGTGGTTCCATCGTTACAGTTGGAGGATCAGCCTCATAAGCACACACAGAAGCAGGCGGCATTAGTTCTTTAATTGCTCCAAGAGCTGCTATTTTAGCAATTGATTCTGTAAATGGTTTAGCCTCTTCAGGGAGAAAAGATGATGATTGGACAGCATTGATAAATGATGATAAAAGTTTGTCTAATCTAACAGCAAATGCACTCAACGATTCATTACTCATGGGTGTAGCATTCACTAGTTCCCTAAGAACAACATATGGATCAGCTGTTTTTACTGGGACAAGGAAAGAACGAATCAGTTCCTCATATTGTGACCACTTAGTAAGATTCCTGAAGTCTCGCATATCAAGGAGATCAACAACGTGAACAGCAGCAGGAGATCTATAAAGAGCTTCTTTAGCAAGTCTGATAAGGCTTTCCTCTGAAGGAGGACCTTCACCCAGAGCACTAGCACGAGAACGAATGGCTGCAAACCATGCTTCAAGACTATGTACATGGCCATTGAATAAAGGTAACGCATCAAGGGAATCACGAGTATAACTATAATATCTCGGTGTCTGGGTCGGTCTGTCAGTCGGTAAGGAACTATGAGGACTGATGACAGGACCAGCAGTAGCCTGAGAGGTCTGAGTGTCGACATTCACTAAAGTATCACTTGACGGTATGTGAGACATAATGGCAAAGTAACACGAGAACAAATAAGGCAAAAATAATGAACAATAAAAATGATATAAAATTCTAGAATTGAAATGAAAAGATATACAACTAGTTCTGCAGAATAATGTCTAAATACACTGCAAGAGGAAGGAAAACTCAATTTAAAGGACTATTGACCAAGAAAAAAAAATTTACATTGAAATATACAAGTAAAAATATTACTGGAGACTGAATTAAATTCAAAATGAGCTGTCTTTACTCTTGCTAATAAAAAATTAATTAAATTTTAAATCAATGTGAAAGTGTAAAATAAAATTATTAAATTGTTAACTGGGAAATTTAAGTATTTTCTAAGAATGCATAGACAAAATTAAAATATAAATCATAAAAATAGCAATAAAAGAAAATAATTCACTGCAGAACAGTTCAACAAAATAATTCACTTCAGAACAAGTGCAACAAAATAAGGTGTAGAAACAATCACTGCAGTAATAAAGTGTCACTGGGAAAACTCAGGTAAAATAATGAATTAAAATATGAAGATCAAAAAAAAAATTAACTGATTGAACACTTTAACTCTTAATTGTAAATTAGACAAAACAATTTACTCAAACAGAGTAAGAAAACACTTTACGTTAAAAGTAATTGAAATTACATCAAGAGTGAATTTGTTCAAGAATATAAAAATATGAAAAAATTAAAACACAGGTACAAAACAGGGAATATAACACTTACAGTGACGGACCACACTTCACTATAATATATTCTTACAACAAAATCCTGCTGTGACTGATACAACAAAATCTTGCTGTGACTGATACGACAAAAATTTGCTGGCAAAAATAATGGTACACAGTCTGCGAAAAAATTAGAGGAATGAGACACTGCTGGCATACGAAAAAAAAAAAGACACACATAGCAATAAATGGAAAATGTGGTACACTGGGGTAAATATCACTGCATGAAATACAATGACAATACAATAAAAAAAATGAATCACTTCACACAGGGTGACTGACTGGTACACTACACAATAATACTTACTAGAGACAGGAGTAGCATAAAGAAAAACACAGAATAAAAATATAAGATAAGTGAAAACACTGAAAAATATTGGAAAAATAATGAGTCAAAGAATACTGCGTTTACACTGAAAACACAAGGTTTAGAGTACACAAGCAATTTACTATAAATGTCTCACACACGCAAATGTCTTTAAATGCAAGAAAAATGTCTCAAGGAAATTATCACTGAAGTCGGGAGTAGTAGACGGGCGATTACTGGT
Source organism: Cherax quadricarinatus (assembly GCF_038502225.1). NCBI lineage: Eukaryota > Metazoa > Arthropoda > Malacostraca > Decapoda > Parastacidae > Cherax > Cherax quadricarinatus. The sequence continues at coordinate 35,242 of NW_027195392.1, forward strand.
GACGGGAAGAAGGTGTTGTCCTGTGGGCGGGCGGTGTTTCCTCCTATACCCACACTGTTGTCGTGAAGAAATGTGCGTTCTAGGCGAACTCACATAACTGGCTTTATCGGTGGCACCAGCTACAATCTCTTGACCAATTATGTGAGCCAAAACAGTACTAGGACCCGGTACAAGGGTGCAAACAACCACAGGTAGATGGGTGGATGGCTGGTGGTGGTGGTGGTGGGTGGATGCTTCTGCCGCGCACCCCGGGTGGTGTGAGAGAATGGTGGGGAGAAGACTCTCTGGCGGACGCGCTCACTCCACTACCCACGAAGGTGGCTTAACCCACTCTATGCCACAGGAATGGTGAAAACCACTCTTAGCATCCAACAGGGAGCACAAAGCGATATACACAATACTTCAGAGGAACTTGGCTTACTTCTTACTGCGTGGCTTACTTCTCTCTCTCAGCTGGGTTAGAAGCTGGGTTGGCTGACTGGCTTACCCCACGAGAATGGATGACTGGAAGACGTGTAACGATGCACAAAGCACGGAGGAGCAGTTGGATGACAGGAGACAGGCTGGATGATAGGCTGACTGGCGTTCACTTCCACAGTCTGGCTTACTGACTGGCTTAATTGCAAAATCCGGGTCAACCCCTCGGAGATTGAAGCAATTAGCACACGAACTAAGCCAGGAAGCTTGAAACGGCTGCAACAGGCTTGCAGGCTGAAGGTTGTGAGTGAAGGTATAAACGGCTGGCTGGAGGGTGTGAGGGGAGTAGGCGACTGGCTGGAGATTCACCTTTGACCCTGCCGCTACTCACAACCAACCTTCTAACGCCTTGAATTACCCTTAAAAACGTAAATCCACGCTCCACACCGCTGTACACCATTTATCATGTGGGAGTTCGATACGTGGATTAGGGTAGAAATACTCACGTATGCTGTTATTACGTATTATTGCTGTTATGTGGAGAGAGCCCTTGCCGTTACCTATCTCCTTGCTCACACTCTTAATACTGACTAGCCGGCTGGCCAGTACCCCGTAGTGGGTCTTTTGAAATAGTGTCAGCTCAGCACAATATGAAAGACCGTGACTCAAGACGGTTGGTCGTTGGGTCAACGGACAGGTTACTGGTAACTGGTTACTACTACTGAGACTGGTAACTGGTTACTACTACTATAGTGTCTGCCCCACCACTCTCCAGCTTGTCAGTGAGAGGTGGTGCAGTACAGTGTCCGGCCCACTACTCTCCAGATGGTCAGTGATAGGTGGTGCAGTATAGTGTCTGGCCCACCACTCTCCAGCTGGTCAGTGAGAGGTGGTGCAGCATAGGCTTTGCCCTACCACTCACCAGCTGCTCAGTGAGAGGTGGCGCAGTATAGTGTCCCGCCCACCATTCTCCAGCTGGTCAATGAGAGGGGGCGCACTATAGTGTCCGGCCCACCACTATCCAGCTGGTAAGTGAGAAGTTGGGTAGTATAGTGTCTGGCGGACCACTCTCCAGCTGGTCAGTGAGAGGTGGTGCAGTATAGTGTCTGGCCTACCACTCACCATCTGGTTAGTGAGAAGTTGCGCAGTATAGTGTCTGGCCTACCACTCACCATCTGGTTAGTGAGAAGTGGTGCAGCATAGTGTCTGGCCCACAACTATCCAGCTGGTCAATGAGAGGTGGTGCAGTATAGTGTCTGGCCTACCACTCACCATCTGGTTAGTGAGAAGTGGTGCAGCATAGTGTCAGGCCCACCACTCACCAGCTGGTCAGTAAGAGGTAGCGCAGCATAGTGTCTGGCCCACATCTCACCAGCTGGTCAGTGAGAGGTGGTGCAGTATAGTGTCCGGCCCACCACTCTCCAGCTGGTCAGGGACAGGTGTTGCAGTATTGTGTCCGGCCAACCACTCACCAGCTTGTCAGTGAGAGGTGGTGCGGTATAGTGTCCGGCTCACCACTCACCAGCTGGTGAGTGAGAGATGGTGCAGTATAGTGTCCAGCCCAACACTCTCCAGCTGGTCAATGAGAGGTGGTGCAGTATAGTGTCCGGCCCACCACTTACCAGCTGGTCAGTGAGAGATGGGGCAGTATAGAGTCCCGCACACAACTCACCAGCTGGTCAGCGACGGGTGGTGCAGTACAGCGTCAGGCCCACCACTCACCAGCTGGTCAGTGAGAGGTGGTGCAGTATAGTGTCTGGCCCTTCACTCTCCATCGTGCCTGTTAGAGGTGGTGCAGTATAGTGTCCTCCCCACCACTCACCAGCTGGTCAGTGATAGGTGGTGCAGTATAGTGTCTGGCCAGCCACTCTCCAGCTCGTCATTGAGAGGTGGTGCAGTTTAGTGTGCGGCCCACAACTCACCAGCTGGTCAGTTAGAGGTGGTGCAGTAGTGTCCAACAATAAGCGTGTGGTAGCTTGCATCGTTGTTCTCCGTTTTTTCTCGTGTTTTCACGGTCGGTCTTACTTGCTAGAACTTTAATTTGCGCCATCAAACTTATGCGATACATCCGTCTAGCACTTGGAGCCAGTCTTGGGGAGAAAATAGTATATACTGAATCATAAAGGAGGATTAGTGTGCAATACTTAGCAGAGTTTACTGCCAGAGTATACTGCAGTACCTTGCAGAGTTTACTGCCAGCGAATAGTGCTGTACCCAGCAGAGTTTACTACCAGATTATACTGCACTACCTACCAGAGTTTACTGCAAGAGTATACTGCACTACCTAGCAGAGTTTACTGACAGAGTATACTGCACTACCTAGCAGAGTTTACTGACAGAGTATACTGCAGTACCTAGCAGAGTTTACTGCCAGAGTATAGTGCAGTACCTAGCAGAGTTTACTGCCAGAGTTTACTGCAGTACCTAGCAGAGTTTACTGCCAGAGTTTACTGCACTACCTACCAGAGTTTACTGCCAGAGTATACTGCACTACCTTGCAAAGTTTACTACCAGATTATACTGCAGTAGCTAGCAGATTTTACTGCCAGAGTATACAGCAGTACCTAGCAGAGTTTACTGCCAGAGTTTACTGCAGTACCTAGCAGAGTTTACTGCCAGAGTATTCTGCAGAGCCTAGCAGAGTTTACTGCAAGAGTATACTGAAGTACTTAGCAGAGTTTACTGCCAGAGTATACTGAAGTACTTAGCAGAGTTTACTGCCAGAGTATTCTGCAGAACCTAGCAGAGTTTACTGCAAGAGTATAGTGCAGTACTTAACAGAGATTACTGCCAGAGAACACTGCAGTACCTAGCAGAGTTTACTATTAGAGTATACTGCCCTACCTAGCAGAGTTTACTGCCAGAGTATACTGCACTACCTAGCAGAGTTTACTGGCAGAGTATACTACAGTACCCAGCAGAGATTACTGCCAGAGTTTACTGCAGTACGTAGCAGAGTTTACTGCCAGAGAATACTGCAGTACCTAGCAGAGTTTACTGCCAGAGTATACTGGAGTACCTAGCGGAGTTTACTGCCAGAGTATACTGCAGTACCTAGCAGAGTCTACTTCCAGAGTATACTGCAGTACCTAGCAGAGTTTACTGCTAGAGTATACTGCAGTACTTGGCAGAGTTTACTGCCAGAGTATACTGCAGCACCTAGCAGAGCTTACTGCCAGAGTATACTTCAGTACCTAGCAGAGTTTAGTGCCAGAGTATACTTCAGTACGTAGCAGAGTTTACTGCCAGAGTATACTGGAGTACCTAGCAGAAATACTGCCAGAGTATACTGCAGTACCTAGCAAAGTTTACTGCAAGAGTATACTGCACTACCTAGCAGAGTTTACTGCCAGAGTATACTGCAGTACCTATCAAAGTTTACTGCCAGAGTATAGTGCAGTACCTAGCAGAGTTTACTGCTAGAGTATACTGCAGTACCTAGCAGAGTTTACTGCAAGAGTATACTGCACTACCTAGCAGAGTTTACTGCCAGAGTATACTGCAGTACCTAGCAGAGTTTACTGCTAGAGTATACTGCAGTACCTAGCAGAGATTACTGCCAGAGTATACTGCAGTACCTAGCAGAGTTTACTGCAAGAGTATACTGCACTACCTAGCAGAGTTTACTGCCAGAGTATACTGCAGTACCTATCAGAGTTTACCGCCAGAGTTTACTGCACTACCTAGCAGAGTTTACTGCCAGAGTATACTGCAGTACCTAGCAGAGGTTACTGCCAGAGTATACTGCAGTACCTAGCAGAGTTTAGTGCCAGAGTATACTGCAGAACCTAGCAGAGTTTACTGCCAGAGTATACTGCAGTACCTAGCAGAGTTTACTGGCAGAGTATACTGCAGTACCAAGCAGAGTTTGCTGCCGTAGTATACTGGAGTATCTAGTAGAGTTTACTGCCAGAGTATACTGCACTACCTAGCAGAGTTTACTGCCAAAGTGTACTGGAGTACCTAGCAGAGTTTGCTGCCAGAGTATACTGCACTACCTAGCAGAGTTTACTGCCAGAATATACTGGAGTTCCTACCAGAGTTTACTGCAAGAGTATACTACACTACCTAGCAGAGTTTGCTGCCAGATTATACTGCAGTACTTAGCAGAGTTTACTGCCAGAGTATGCTGCAGTACCTAGCAGAGTTTACTGCCAGAGTATACTGCAGCACCTAGCAGAGTTTACTGCCTGAGTATACTGCAGTACCTAGCAGAGTTTACTGCCAGAGAATACTGCAGTACCTAGCAGAGTTTACTGCTAGAGTATACTGCACTACATAGCAGAGTTTACTGCCAGAGTATACTGCAGTACCTAGCAGAATTTACTGCCAGAGTATACTGCAGTACATAGCAGAGTTTACTTCCAGAGTATACAGCAGTACCTAGAAGAGTTTATTGCCAGAGTATACTGCAGTACCTAGCAGAGTTTACTGCAAGAGTATACTGCAGTACCTAGCAGAGTTTACTGCAAGAGTATACTGCAGTACGTAGCAGAGTTTACTGCCAGAGTATACTGCAGTACCTAGCAGAGTTTACTGCCAGAGTATACTGCAGTACCAAGCAGAGTTAACTACCAGAGTATACTGCAGTACCTAGCAGAGTTTACTGCCAGAGTATACTGCAGTACCCAACAGAGTTTACTACCAGAGTATACTGCAGTACCTAGCAGAGTTTACTGCAAGAGTATACTGCAGTACCTAGCAGAGTTTACTGCAAGAGTATACTGCAGTACCTAGCAGAGTTTACTGCCAGAGTATACTGCAATACCTAGCAGAGTTTACTGCCAGAGTATACTGCAGTACCCAGCAGAGTTTACTACCAGAGTATACTGCAGTACCTAGCAGAGTTTACTGCCAGAGGGGAACATAGGCCTAGTGTGCCGTTAGCAAAATAATAATAATAATAGAACTTTTCTTTGTCAGAGGAAAGAAAGTCTCCCTGATAATATTGTGTATACATAGTGTATACTACAGTGACACCGTAGTATACATAGTGTAAAGTGTATACTACAGTGACACCCTAGTATACATAGTGTATAGTGTATACTACAGTGGCAACCTTGTATACATAGTGTATAGTGTATACTACAGTGTCACCCTAGTATACATAGTGTATAGTGTATACTACTGTGGCACCCTAGTATACATAGTGTATAGTGTTTACTACAGTGGCACCCAAGTATACATAGTGTATACTACAGTGACACCCTAGTATACATAGTGTATAGTGTATACTACAGTGACTCCCTAGTATACATAGTGTATAGTGTATACTACAGTGGTACCCTAGTATACATAGTGTTAAAGTGTAAATTACAGTGGCACCATGGTACACATAGTGTATAGTGTATACTTCATTGGCACCCTAGTATACATAGTGTATAGTGTTTACTACAGTGGCACCCAAGTATACATAGCGTATACTACAGTGACACCCTAGTATACATAGTGTATAGTGTATACTACAGTGACTCCCTAGTATACATAGTGTATAGTGTATACTACAGTGGCACCCTAGTATACATAGTGTTAAAGTGTAAATTACAGTAGCACCATGGTATAAATAGTGTATAGTGTATACCTCATTGGCACCCTAGTATACATAGTGTTATAGTGTATACTACAGTGGCACCCTAGTGTACATAATGTTATAGTGTATACTACAGTGGCACCCTAGTATACATAGTGTTATAGTGTATTCTACAATGGCACCCTAGTATACATAGTGTTATAGTGTGTACTATATTGGCACCCTAGTATATGTAGTGTATTCTAGGGTGTATAGTATTGTATACTAGTGTATACTTCAGTTGCACCATACTATACTTAGTGTATAGTGTATACTACAGTGGCACCCTAGTATACATAGTGTTATAGTGTATACTCTATTGGCACCCTAGTATATATAGTGTATACTAGGGTGTATAGTATTGTATACTAGTGTATACTACAGTGGCACCCTAGTATACATAGTGTGTAGTGTATACTACAGTGGCACCCTAGTATACATTGCATTATAGTTTATTTTACAGTGGCACACTAGTATACATAGTGTTATAGTGTTTACTACAGTGGCACACTAGTATACGTAGTGTTATAGTGTATACTACAGTGGCACCCTAGTATACATAGTTATAGTGTATACTACAGTGGCTCCATAGTATACATAGTGTATAGTGTATACTACAATTGCACCCTAGTATACACAGTGTATACTAGGGTGTATAGTAGTGTACTAGTGTATACTACAGTGGCACCCTAGTATACATAGCATATAGTGTATACTACAGTGGCATCATAGTATATATAGTGTTATAGTGCATTAAAATGGTATAAAATACCGACAGGTTGTTAGGTAATACACATATGCAACAGTTAGGTATCTTTATTATGAAACGTTTCGCCTACACAGTAGGCTTCTTCAGTCAAGTACAGAAAAGTTGATAGAAGCAGAAGATACTTGAAGACGATGTAATCAGTCCATCACCCTTAAAGTTTTGAGGTGGTCAGTCCCTCAGTCTGGAGAAGAGCATTGTTCCATAGTATGAAACAATATGGAGAAGAAGTGACAGGATGGAGCTTTTTATAGCGCCAAGAGGTGAGACGTAGGCCACTAGGAGAGGTAAGAACTCATATTGTTTCATACTATGGAACAATGCTCTTCTCCAGACTGAGGGACTGACCACCTCAAAACTTTAAGGGTGATGGACTGATTACATCGTCTTCAAGTATCTTCTGCTTCTATCAACTTTTCTGTACTTGACTGAAGAAGCCTACTGTGTAGGCGAAACGTTTCATAACAAAGATACCTAACTGTTGCATATGTGTCTTACCTAACAACCTGTCGGTATTTTATACCATTTTAATGTTCAATCTGTCAGACACTGCAACACAAGGGTATCTTGGTACAGACCTGTAATCAACCTCGACAACTTCCACTAGTGAGAGGGGCTGGATTTGAGAGGGACCTGACCTTTCAACATCTGAGTTCTTACCTCTCCTAGTGGCCTACGTCTCACCTCTTGGCGCTATAAAAAGCTCCATCCTGTCACTTCTTCTCCATATTGTTTCATACTATGGAACAATGCTCTTCTCCAGACTGAGGGACTGACCACCTCAAAACTTTAAGGGTGATGGACTGATTACATCGTCTTCAAGTATCTTCTGCTTCTATCAACTTTTCTGTACTTGACTGAAGAAGCCTACTGTGTAGGCGAAACGTTTCATAATAAAGATACCTAACTGTTGCATATGTGTCTTACCTAACATAGTGTTATAGTGTATACTACAGTGGCACAATATTACACATAGTGTTATAGTGTATACTACTCTGGCAATCTAGTATACATAGTGTTATAGTGTATACTACAGTGGCACCCTAGTGTTCATAGTGTATACTACAGTGACACCACTTATATCTTCGAAATTGGTCATCCTGTGTTATTTAACTATTGTAAGAGAATATGTTCATCACTTAATATTATAGCGCAAAAGTCCCCATTTATAGCTAAAATAGAGACTTTCGGCGTTATATTATTATCTGTTAATAATATATAAAATACCATGGTATTATCACTATTATCGTTATTATCGCTATTATTGTTATTATCACTATTTTGGTATTATTACTATGTTTTACCATTATCACTATTATTTTACTATTATTGTTAGGTAGGATTTCTTGTGTTTATAGAGTTTAAGTCTCGGAACCATCCGGTGAATTGTTTAATTGTTTATGTCCGGCTGGCTGACGTGGCTCAGCTGATCCAACCTGACGACACGTCAACAGACTGGCAAGTAGTCAGTCTGCTCCCTGCTCTAGCCCTGACAACTGATCGTATATTGGCTCTTACGGTGTACAGTTGAATGTTTTTGAGAATTGGACTCAAGAGCTGACTCACTTTGTTCCTCCTTGCTTTGAAAGACTCTTCTGTTATTTATATTCTTGGTCAGTTCAGTAATCCATAAAGATACTTTATGGCCAGATTCAAAGGTCTTGTTAAATCTTGTACCTTTTGTATTTTGAGTTTCCAGTCTTGTTAAGAAAGAGACCTAAATATTAATGAGGACTTAATTACAGGAAGAATAATTACTCTTCCTTATTAATGAAACATTTCCATGATTTTGAACTAAATGTATATAGTAAATTTTTTGTACAAAGTATTAAGTTACATTAACTACAAAGAGAAGATAAAGTATGGTATTTAAATACTTTAATAAATTTGAATGTTATTCTATGGAGTTTCCCAGTTGAAATTATTTCCCCTAGGCTCTATACCTTTAAATAACTCGGATCCAAAAATCTTGTTGCATAAGAAATAAATGGTAACACGCCGCATTCTGAAGTTCTTCAAAAATTTCTTTTTCGCAACAAATGGGGTACCCGTCCGGGATCTCTGTTGTTCTAAGACATTGATCAAAAGAACAATTTTAAAGTTATATACTGGGAATTTATCTTTAGTTAATTTCAAAATATTGATCATGGAAGATCACATTAAAGAGATATTTGAAGATTTCACATTGTCAAAGCTGGACTCCTTGAAACTTCAAACGTGCTGGCAGATAGCCCGTGAATTGGGAGTGCCGTACGATAGATATTACACAGCCAATACCGTAAGGGCAATAATTAGAAACAAATTGTTTCCAGGGGCCTCTAACCATCATGTAGCAGGAGATTCTGACTCTGAAAGTTTAGTTTCTCAAGTAAGCTACCAGTCGAGATATGAAGTATTAGAAGAACAATTTCAAAGAGTTGATCTTGAAATTGAATCAGATAGATTAGGGCCCGCTTTGGCCTCTAGTAAAGCAGGTGAAGTACTGCAAGGTGCAGCCGCTGTTCGGCATTCGCCCGTTACTGAAGGAATTCCTATTAATGGTCAGCCTGGCCCTCACCAAGGTGCACTTCCAAAGGAATATCCACATACCGCCAGTTCAATTCCCTCATTTTCGATACCATCGGGACATATTTCTCAAAGTCAGTTTGAGAAATTAGAGAGACTATTTATTTTACAGACTGCTCAAATTGAGGCTCAGTGTAAATTAAATGAAGAAGACTTTCAAAGGGAAACGCTCCGCTATATGAGACAACAACAAGGTAATGTGAATGAAAGACGTACTGAATCCTCAAATGATTCTTTCAATATACAAAAAGCTGCATCTATGGTTCCAAAGATTTAATGAAGGAGATTTAGATACTTATTTTGAAGTCTTTGAGAATCAAGCGTGTGCTATGCGCTGTCCCCGACAACACTGGGCAACCTTATTACATACTTCATTGTCTGGTAAAGCTCAAAGTTGTACGGCTACGTTACCCTTTGAGAAATATGTAGATTATGATTCCGTTAAGAAGGCTATCCTAGAGGCTTATGATCTCCTCCCAGTAAGTTATCAAAAAACCTTTAGAGCATTAAAACACCAGCCAACTCAGTCGTATGTAGATTTTGCACGTGAAAAGAAAATCGCTTTTGAGAGATGGTGTAGAGCTTCTAACTGTAAATCTATGGAAAGTCTTTCCCAATTGATCCTGCATGAGGATTTCTATAATAATTTACCAGAAGACTTGCATAGGTATTTGATTAGTTGCCCCATAGTAAATATACTAGAAACAGCCTCGCTCGCAGATAATTATGAAATATCTCAACAATTGATTGGCGAAACAAAAAGTAAGGAAACAGTGACTAAATATGCCCCTAAGAAAGGACGATCCAATCTTACAGAGATGCGTCGCATACAGAGTCCTTGCCCGACCTCCTATGATGCCTCCACGCCTATTAATAATAAATTTAGATCCAACTCTAGGAAAAGTTCAAAACCACTAAGGCATAACAGTGAATTGAACTGCACTTATTGTAATAAGAAAGGGCATGTAAGGAAATACTGTTATTGGCTAGAGAGGGATACCAGGAACGAGCGACTTCGTTTCCCAACTCAGATAATATCTTCATCGACAGCTCAAAAGAAACTAAACCCTAGTACCGAACAAGGTTCGCAAGAGCGAATCAGTAGTCCGGCCCACTACTCTCCAGCTGGTCAGTGAGAGGTTGTGCAGTATAGTGTCTGGCCCATCACTCTCCAGCTGGTCAGTGAGAGGTGGTGCAGTATAGTGTCTGGCCCACCACTCTCCAGCTGTTCATAGAGAGGTGGTGCAGTATAGTGACCTGCCCACCATTCTCCAGCTGGTCATTGAGAGGTGGTGCAGAATAGTGTTTGGCCCACCACTCTCCAGCTGGTCAGTGAGAGGTAGTGCAGCATAGTCTTTGCCCTACCACTCACCAGCTGGTCAGTGAGAGGTGGTGCAGTATAGTGTCCCGCCCTCCATTCTCCAGCTGGTCAATGAGAGGGAGTTCAGTACAGTGTCCTGCCCACCACTCTCCAGCTGGTAAGTGAGACGTGGTGCAGTATAGTGTCCAGTCCACCACTCACCAGCTGGTCAGTGAGAGGTGGTGCAGTATAGTGTCTGCCCCACCACTCTCCAGCTGGTCAGTGAGAGGTGGTGCAGTACAGTGTCTGGCCCACTACTCTCCAGATGGTCAGTGATAGGTGGTGCAGTATAGTGTCTGGCCCACCACTCTCCAGCTGGTCAGTGAGAGGTGGCGCAGTATAGTGTCCCGCCCACCATTCTCCAGCTGGTCAATGAGAGGGGGTGCACTATAGTGTCCGGCCCACCACTATCCAGCTGGTAAGTGAGAAGTTGTGTAGTATAGTGTCTGGCGGACCACTCTCCAGCTGGTGAGTGAGAAGTGGTGCAGTATAGTGTCTGGCCTACCACTCACCATCTGGTTAGTGAGAAGTGGTGCAGCATAGTGTCTGGCCCACAACTATCCAGCTGGTCAATGAGAGGTGGTGCAGTATAGTGTCTGGCCTACCACTCACCATCTGGTTAGTGAGAAGTGGTGCAGCATAGTGTCTGGCCCACCACTCACCAGCTGGTCAGTGAGAGGTAGCGCAGCATAGTGTCTGGCCCACATCTCACCAGCTGGTCAGTGAGAGGTGGTGCAGTACAGTGTCCGGCCCACCACTCTCCAGCTGGTCAGGGACAGGTGTTGCAGTATTGTGTCCGGCCAACCACTCACCAGCTCGTCAGTGAGAGGTGGTGCGGTATAGTGTCCGGCTCACCACTCACCAGCTGGTGAGTGAGAGATGGTGCAGTATAGTGTCCAGCCCAACACTCTCCAGCTGGTCAATGAGAGGTGGTGCAGTATAGTGTCCGGCCCACCACTTACCAGCTGGTCAGTGAGAGATGGGGCAGTATAGAGTCCCGTACACAACTCACCAGCTGGTCAGCGACGGGTGGTGCAGTACAGCGTCAGGCCCACCACTCACCAGCTGGTCAGTGAGAGGTGGTGCTGTATAGTGTCTGGCCCTTCACTCTCCATCGTGCCTGTTAGAGGTGGTGCAGTATAGTGTCCGGCCCACCACTCACCAGCTGGTCAGTGATAGGTGGTGCAGTATAGTGTCTGGCCAGCCACTCTCCAGCTCGTCATTGAGAGGTGGTGCAGTTTAGTGTGCGGCCCACAACTCACCAGCTGGTCAGTTAGAGGTGGTGCAGTAGTGTCCAACAATAAGCGTGTGGCAGCTTGCCTCGTTGTTCTCCGTTTTTTCTCGTGTTTTCACGGTCGGTCTTACTTGCTAGAACTTTAATTTGCGCCATCAAACTTATACGATACATCCGTCTAGCACTTGGAGCCAGTCTTGGGGAGAAAATAGTATATACTGAATCATAAAGGAGGATTAGTGTGCAATACTTAGCAGAGTTTACTGCCAGAGTATACTGCAGTACCTTGCAGAGTTTACTGCCAGCGAATAGTGCTGTACCCAGCAGAGTTTACTACCAGATTATACTGCACTACCTACCAGAGTTTACTGCAAGAGTATACTGCACTACCTAGCAGAGTTTACTGACAGAGTATACTGCAGTACCTAGCAGAGTTTACTGCCAGAGTATAGTGCAGTACCTAGCAGAGTTTACTGCCAGAGTTTACTGCAGTACCTAGCAGAGTTTACTGCCAGAGTATACTGCAGTACCTAGCAGAGTTTACTGCCAGAGTTTACTGCACTACCTACCAGAGTTTACTGCCAGAGTATACTGCACTACCTTGCAAAGTTTACTACCAGATTATACTGCAGTAGCTAGCAGATTTTACTGCCAGAGTATACAGCAGTACCTAGCAGAGTTTACTGCCAGAGTTTACTGCAGTACCTAGCAGAGTTTACTGCCAGAGTATTCTGCAGAACCTAGCAGAGTTTACTGCAAGAGTATACTGAAGTACTTAGCAGAGTTTACTGCCAGAGTATACTGAAGTACTTAGCAGAGTTTACTGCCAGAGTATTCTGCAAAACCTAGCAGAGTTTACTGCAAGAGTATAGTGCAGTACTTAACAGAGATTACTGCCAGAGAACACTGCAGTACCTAGCAGAGTTTACTATTAGAGTATACTGCCCTACCTAGCAGAGTTTACTGCCAGAGTATACTGCACTACCTAGCAGAGTTTACTGGCAGAGTATACTACAGTACCCAGCAGAGATTACTGCCAGAGTTTACTGCAGTACGTAGCAGAGTTTACTGCCAGAGAATACTGCAGTACCTAGCAGAGTTTACTGCCAGAGTATACTGCAGTACCTAGCAGAGTCTACTTCCAGAGTATACTGCAGTACCTAGCAGAGTTTACTGCTAGAGTATACTGCAGTACTTGGCAGAGTTTACTGCCAGAGTATACTGCAGTACCTAGCAGAGTTTACTGCCAGAGTATACTGCAGCACCTAGCAGAGCTTACTGCCAGAGTATACTTCAGTACCTAGCAGAGTTTACTGCCAGAGTATACTTCAGTACGTAGCAGAGTTTACTGCCAGAGTATACTGGAGTACCTAGCAGAAATACTGCCAGAGTATACTGCAGTACCTAGCAAAGTTTACTGCAAGAGTATACTGCACTACCTAGCAGAGTTTACTGCCAGAGTATACTGCAGTACCTATCAGAGTTTACTGCCAGAGTATACTGCACTACCTAGCAGAGTTTACTGCTAGAGTATACTGCAGTACCTAGCAGAGTTTACTGCAAGAGTATACTGCACTACCTAGCAGAGTTTACTGCCAGAGTATACTGCAGTACCTAGCAGAGTTTACTGCTAGAGTATACTGCAGTACCTAGGAGAGTTTACTGCCAGAGTATACTGCAGTACCTAGCAGAGTTTACTGCAAGAGTATACTGCACTACCTAGCAGAGTTTACTGCCAGAGTATACTGCAGTACCTATCAGAGTTTACCGCCAGAGTTTACTGCACTACCTAGCAGAGTTTACTGCCAGAGTATACTGCAGTACCTAGCAGAGGTTACTGCCAGAGTATACTGCAGTACCTAGCAGAGTTTAGTGCCAGAGTATACTGCAGTACCTAGCAGAGTTTACTGGCAGAGTATACTGCAGTACAAAGCAGAGTTTGCTGCCATAGTATACTGGAGTATCTAGTAGAGTTTACTGCCAGAGTATACTGCACTACCTAGAAGAGTTTACTGGCACAGTATACTGAAGTACCTAGCAGAGTTTACTGCCAGAGTATACAGCAGTACCTAGCAGAGTTTACTGCCAGAGTGTACTGGAGTACCTAGCAGAGTTTGCTGCCAGAGTATACTGCACTACCTAGCAGAGTTTACTGCCAGAATATACTGGAGTTCCTACCAGAGTTTACTGCAAGAGTATACTACACTACCTAGCAGAGTTTGCTGCCAGATTATACTGCAGTACTTACAGAGTTTACTGCCAGAGTATACTGCAGTACCTAGCAGAGTTTACTGCCAGAGTATACTGCAGCACCTAGCAGAGTTTACTGCCTGAGTATACTGCAGTACCTAGCAGAGTTTACTGCCAGAGAATACTGCAGTACCTAGCAGAGTTTACTGCTAGAGTATACTGCACTACCTAGCAGAGTTTACTGCCAGAGTATACTGCAGTACCTAGCAGAATTTACTGCCAGAGTATACTGCAGTTCATAGCAGAGTTTACTTCCAGAGTATACAGCAGTACCTAGAAGAGTTTATTGCCAGAGTATACTGCAGTACCTAGCAGAGTTTACTGCAAGAGTATACTGCAGTACATAGCAGAGTTTACAGCAAGAGTATACTGCAGTACCTAGCAGAGTTTACTGCCAGAGTATACTGCAGTACCTAGCAGAGTTTACTGCCAGAGTATACTGCAGTACCCAACAGAGTTTACTACCAGAGTATACTGCAGTACCTAGCAGAGTTTACTGCCAGAGTATACTGCAGTACCCAGCAGAGTTTACTACCAGAGTATACTGCAGTACCTAGCAGAGTTTACTGCAAGAGTATACTGCAGTACCTAGCAGAGTTTACTGCCAGAGTATACTGCAGTACCCAGCAGAGTTTACTACCAGAGTATACTGCAGTACCTAGCAGAGTTTACTGCCAGAGGGGAACATAGGCCTAGTGTGCCGTGAGCAAAATAATAATAATAATAGAACTTTTCTTTGTCAGAGGAAAGAAAGTCTCCCTGATAATATTGTGTATACATAGTGTATAGTGTATACTACAGTGACACCGTAGTATACACAGTGTAAAGTGTATACTACAGTGACACCCTAGTATACATAGTGTATAGTGTATACTACAGTGGCAACCTTGTATACATAGTGTATAGTGTATACTACAGTGTCACCCTAGTATACATAGTGTATAGTGTATACTACTGTGGCACACTAGTATACATAGTGTATAGTGTTTACTACAGTGGCACCCAAGTATACATAGTGTATACTACAGTGACACCCTAGTATACATAGTGTATAGTGTATACTACAGTGACTCCCTAGTATACATAGTGTATAGTGTATACTACAGTGGCACCCTAGTATACATAGTGTTAAAGTGTAAATTACAGTGGCACCATGGTATACATAGTGTATAGTGTATACTTCATTGGCACCCTAGTATACATAGTGTATAGTGTTTACTACAGTGGCACCCAAGTATACATAGTGTATACTACAGTGACACCCTAGTATACATAGTGTATAGTGTATACTACAGTGACTCCCTAGTATACATAGTGTATAGTGTATACTACAGTGGCACCCTAGTATACATAGTGTTAAAGTGTAAATTACAGTGGCACCATGGTATACATAGTGTATAGTATATACCTCATTGGCACCCTAGTATACATAGTGTTATAGTGTATACTACAGTGGCACCCTAGTGTACATAATGTTATAGTGTATACTACAGTGGCACCCTAGTATACATAGTGTTATAGTGTATTCTACAATGGCACCCTAGTATACATAGTGTTATAGTGTGTACTATATTGGCACCCTAGTATATGTAGTGTATTCTAGGGTGTATAGTATTGTATACTAGTGTATACTTCAGTTGCACCATACTATACTTAGCGTATAGTGTATACTACAGTGGCACCGTAGTATACATAGTGTTATAGTGTATACTCTATTGGCACCCTAGTATATATAGTGTATACTAGGGTGTATAGTATTGTATACTAGTGTATACTACAGTGGCACCCTAGTATACATAGTGTATAGTGTATACTACAGTGGCACCCTAGTATACATTGCGTTATAGTTTATTTTACAGTGGCACACTAGTATACATAGTGTTATAGTGTTTACTACAGTGGCACACTAGTATACATAGTGTTATAGTGTATACTACAGTGGCACCCTAGTATACATAGTTATAGTGTATACTACAGTGGCACCATAGTATACATAGTGTATAGTGTATACTACATGGCACCCTAGTATACATAATGGTATAGTGTATACTACAATTGCACCCTAGTATACACAGTGTATACTAGGGTGTATAGTAGTGTACTAGTGTATACTACAGTGGCACCCTAGTATACATAGCGTATAGTGTATACTACAGTGGCACCCTAGTATACATAGTGTATAGTGTATACTACAGTGGCACCATAGTATACATAGTGTATAGTGCATACTTCAGTGGCATCATAGTATATAGAGTGTTATAGTGTATACTACAGTGGCACAATATTACACATAGTGTTATAGTGTATACTACTCTGGCAATCTAGTATACATAGTGTTATAGTGTATACTACAGTGGCACCCTAGTGTTCATAGTGTATACTACAGTGACACCACTTATATCTTCGAAATTGGTCATCCTGTGTTATTTAACTATTGTAAGAGAATATGTTCATCACTTAATATTATAGCGCAAAAGTCCCCATTTATAGCTAAAATAGAGACTTTCGGCGTTATATTATTATCTGTTAATATATATAAAATACCATGGTATTATCACTATTATCGTTATTATCGCTATTATTGTTATTATCACTATTTTGCTATTATTACTATTTTTTACCATTATCACTATTATTTTACTATTATTGTTAGGTAGGATTTCTTGTGTTTATAGAGTTTAAGTCTCGGAACCATCCGGTGAATTGTTTAATTGTTTATGTCCGGCTGGCTGAACTCACAAGTTACAAAGGTAATGAACTCACAAGTTACAAAGGTAATGAATACTGTAAGAATGGTTACTTACGTTTATACATGGCTGCAATCATGAACAAATTTTAGAGTAATGAGCAATTCACTTACCTTGTACCTAGTTCAGCCATCAAAACTTTGGAGCCCGGTCCCTGGACCCATTGTGTACCTCTGTAATCTGTAAATACCTTTGTAACTTGTAATGATTGTGACTAGACCTACCTGGAGTTCATTACCTTTGTAAATTGTGAGTTCATTACCTTTGTAAATTGTGAGTTCATTGCCTCTGTAACTTGCTCAGCTATCAAAACTTTGAGGCCCAGTCCCTGGACCCATTATGTACCTCTGTAATCTTTTGACTACCGCCCACAGGATGGGTATGGGGTGCATAATAAACATATTAAACTAACTAAAACGGCTGGCTGACGTGGCTCAGCTGATCCAACCTGACGACACGTCAACAGACTGGCAAGTAGTCAGTCTGCTCCCTGCTCTAGCCCTGACAACTGATCGTATATTGGCTCTTACGGTGTACAGTTGAATGTTTTTGAGAATTGGACTCAAGAGCTGACTCACTTTGTTCCTCCTTGCTTTGAAAGACTCTTCTGTTATTTATATTCTTGGTCAGTTCAGTAATCCATAAAGATACTTTACGGCCAGATTCAAAGGTCTTGTTAAATCTTGTACCTTTTGTATTTTGAGTTTACATTCTTGTTAAGAAAGAGACCTAAATATTAATGAGGACTTAATTACAGGAAGAATAATTACTCTTCCTTATTAATGAAACATTTCCATGATTTTGAACTAAATGTATATAGTAAATTTTTTGTACAAAGTATTAAGTTACATTAACTACAAAGAGAAGATAAAGTATGGTATTTAAATACTTTAATAAATTTGAATGTTATTCTATGGAGTTTCCCAGTTGAAATTATTTCCCCTAGGCTCTATACCTTTAAATAACTCGGATCCAAAAATCTTGTTGCATAAGAAATAAATGGTAACACGCCGCATTCTGAAGTTCTTCAAAAATTTCTTTTTCGCAACAAATGGGGTACCCGTCCGGGATCTCTGTTGTTCTAAGACATTGATCAAAAGAACAATTTTAAAGTTATATACTGGGAATTTATCTTTAGTTAATTTCAAAATATTGATCATGGAAGATCACATTAAAGAGATATTTGAAGATTTCACATTGTCAAAGCTGGACTCCTTGAAACTTCAAACGTGCCTGCAGATAGCCCGTGAATTGGGAGTGCTGTACGATAGACATTACACAGCCAATACCGTAAGGGCAATAATTAGAAACAAATTGTTTCCAAGGGCCTCTAACCATCATGTAGCAGGAGATTCTGACTCTGAAAGTTTAGTTTCTCAAGTAAGCTACCAGTCGAGATACGAAGTATTAGAAGAACAATTTCAAAGAGTTGATCTTGAAATTGAATCAGATAGATTAGGGCCCGCTTTGGCCTCTAGTAAAGCAGGTGAAGTACTGCAGGGTGCAGCCGCTGTTCGGCATTCGCCTGTTACTGAAGGAATTCCTATTAATGGTCAGCCTGGCCCTCACCAAGGTGCACGTCCAAAGGAATATCCACATACCGCCAGTTCAATTCCCTCATTTTCGATACCATCGGGGCATATTTCTCAAAGTCAGTTTGAGAAATTAGAGAGACTATTTATTTTACAGACTGCTCAAATTGAGGCTCAGTGTAAATTAAATGAAGAAGACTTTCAAAGGGAAACGCTCCGCTATATGAGACAACAACAAGGTAATGTGAATGAAAGACGTACTGAATCCTCAAATGATTCTTTCAATATACAAAAAGCTGCATCTATGGTTCCAAAGATTTAATGAAGGAGATTTAGATACTTATTTTGAAGTCTTTGAGAATCAAGCGTGTGCTATGCGCTGTTCCCGACAACACTGGGCAACCTTATTACATACTTCGTTGTCTGGTAAAGCTCAAAGTTGTACGGCTACGTTACCCTTTGAGAAATATGTAGATTATGATTCCGTTAAGAAGGCTATCCTAAAGGCTTATGATCTCCTCCCAGTAAGTTATCAAAAAACCTTTAGAGCATTAAAACACCAGCCAACTCAGTCGTATGTAGATTTTGCACGTGAAAAGAAAATCGCTTTTGAGAGATGGTGTAGAGCTTCTAACTGTAAATCTATGGAAAGTCTTTCCCAATTGATCCTGCATGAGGATTTCTATAATAATTTACCAGAAGACTTGCATAGGTATTTGATTAGTTGCCCCATAGTAAATATACTAGAAACAGCCTCGTTCGCAGATAATTATGAAATATCTCAACAATTGATTGGCGAAACAAAAAGTAAGGAAACAGTGACTAAATATGCCCCTAAGAAAGGACGATCCAATCTTACAGAGATGCGTCGCATACAGAGTCCTTGCCCGACCTCCTATGATGCCTCCACGCCTATTAATAATAAATTTAGATCCAACTCTAGGAAAAGTTCAAAACCACTAAGGCATAACAGTGAATTGAACTGCACTTATTGTAATAAGAAAGGGCATGTAAGGAAATACTGTTATTGGCTAGAGAGGGATACCAGGAACGAGCGACTTCGTTTCCCAACTCAGATAATATCTTCATCGACAGCTCAAAAGAAACTAAACCCTAGTACCGAACAAGGTTCGCAAGAGCGAATCAGTAGTCATTCTAGATGACTCAATGCTAGAGCTGTTTCAGAAAAAGATATTCACTCAGCTATGAGTCCCTACTTTGCTAAAGTGAAAGTTGGAATAGACGAGACTCAATTAGTTGAAATTAATTCCTTCCATGATACTGGAAGTTATTTGACATTGTTGAAGCAGGACATACTTCCCGTAAGTGATATGACTCGCACAAAGCTTGATGTCTTATTAGAAGCCTATGGAGTCGCCATTATAAGAGTGCCTCTTCACAGGATATACATCCAAACGCCAACCTATACTGGCTTTGTGTCGGTAGGTATATCCAGTGAAACTTTTCCTATTCAGGGCGTTGACTTACTCATAGGCAATGATCTAGACTATCTGGGTATAAGCCGAGAGCCTCTAGTTATTGATAATTGTACTGACATTAACTATGCCATAGAAGCTCGCAAAGAGGCTCCTACCTTATTTCCTCTCAATGTTATAGCTAGAGGAATGTCTAGAGCGCCTCAAAATCCTTTATCAACTGAAGTCCTAAGTGAAGGCGAAGATTTAGGTCTCGATTTATTGTTCAGTCGATCCTTACAACCCGGATCTTCAAATCTGAAATATTCTATGATCTGCCCTTTTCAAGATTCTGATATTAATATGCTATCAAAAGAAGATTTAATAAGGGATCAGTTCCTTGACCCATCTCTAGAGAAATTACGAGAGATAGCTATTACAGAAGACGACGCCAAAAACCTGGACAATTGTTACTACCTTGCTAATGGTATATTAATGAGAAAGGAAAAGTCTCTTTTGTCTTCCGACGATCATCTGGCTACCAGCAAACATCTAGTAGTGCTACCTAGCACCTTTAGAGAATTGGCTATTAGTTTTGCCTACCATAGTCCCATGGGAGGACATTTGGGAGTAAAGAAAACGCTGGGCAAAATAGCCAAGCATTTTCATTGGCCCAGAATGAAGGAGACTGTGGAAAGCTATCTAAAAGGTTGTCAAGTCTGCCAAGTGACCGGCAAACCTTCGCACACACCTCCACCAGTTCCCCTCATTCCGATTCCCGTCAGTGGTGAGCCCTTCTCACGCCTGATAATAGATTGTGTTGGTCCGTTACCCAGGACTAAACAAGGGAATCAATATCTGTTTACAATTATGGATGTCATTACTCGATATCCAGAGGCTATCCCTTTGAGAAAAATTAATTCTCGCATCAATGTTCGAGCTTTGCAAAAAATTTTCTCACAGGTGGGGATTCCTCGAATAATTCAATCCGATCAAGGTTCCAATTTTACCTCTAAGATGTTTCGTGATGCCTTATCACGCCTCGGAATTAAGTCCGTATTTTCTGTTGCTTATCACCCTCAGTCGCAAGGAGCCCTCGAACGATTTCATCAAACATTAAAATCAATGATGAGAGCGTACTGCGAGCAGTTTTCCAGAGATTGGGACGAAGGAATACCATTCCTCTTGTTCGCCTTAAGGGAAAGCGAACAAGAAAGCACTGGGTTCAGTCCATTTGAATTAATTTACGGACACCAAGTACACGGCCCCCTCACCGTACTAAAAGATTCATGGACCGGGAAATCAGAACCCTCGTTTAAAACAACTCCAACTCTAATGCAAAAGCGTTTGTCACAACTGAGGGAATTAGCCTCTAAAAACTTAGCTAAGGCCCAATCCAAGATGAAGCATTGTTATGACAAACACACACGCTCTCGTTTCTTCAAACCAGGTGACAGTGTGATGGCACAGAAATTCTTACCTGGACACGCTCTGCAACCTAGATACGAAGGTCCTTTGGAAGTGATTGAGTGGCTCAATGAGGTAAATTATGTACTACAAACTCCAGGAAAGAGAAAAGCCAAACGTACTTATCACATAAACCAACTTAAGGCTTACCACCCTAGTATCGTACCAGTTTCGACAGTTCTTCCTTTAGCTGAAACTGAAAATGTAAGTCTCCCCAGCATCTCTAAAGCGATAGAAGTACGTTTAAAAAATTCAGAGACATTGCAATCTCTTGATACCTTTCTTATGAACCTTGATTTGAAGAAAGCACAAGATATCAAAGACTTGATATTACGTTATGAGGTTTTATTCGATGACGTCCCTAGGTGCTGTACATTGGGAATTCACGACATAGATGTACAAGGAGCAAAGCCTTGCAAACAGTCACCTTATAGAGCAAGTCCACTCAAACAGGAAACATTAAACAAAGAAGTAGAATTTTTGTTGTCCCATGGACTCATAGAACAGAGTAAAAGCCCGTGGGCCTCGCCCTGTACATTAGTTCCCAAGCCTGATGGAACTTCTAGAATGTGCACTGATTATCGTAAGGTTAATGCTCTCACGGTACCAGATGGTTTCCCACTACCCCGTATTGATGATCTAATTGACAGAGTATCAGGAGCCGCCTATGTCACCCGCCTGGATTTATTAAAGGGCTATTACCAAGTGCAGCTTACCCAGCGAGCCCAAGAAATATCCGCATTTACTATACAAGGCGGATTATTCAATTATCTTGTTATGCCCTTCGGGTTGTGTAACACGGCCTCTACCTTTCAGCGCCTGATGAACCTGCTGACCAATGATTTAGAAGGAGTGGATGCATATCTAGATGATCTTGTTATATATAGCAATGAGTGGGAGCAACATTTAATTCGCCTGGAAACCTTATTTAAGAAGTTAGAAAAGTACAACTTCACCATAAATTTAGCCAAGTGTCAGTTTGTACAAGCCAAGATTAAATACCTCGGTTTTTGAATAGGCCAGTGTGAGGTACGTCCTGTTGATGTAAAAGTTAGAGGCATTGCCGAGTTTCCTATCCCTCAAGATAGAAAGTCTATACAGAGATTCCTGGGAATGACTGGTTATTATCGACGTTTCTGTCCTAATTTTTCTCAGGTTGCATCTCCTCTTACTGAATTAACCAGTAGTAAGATGAAGTTTTGCTGGACGAAAGAATGTGAGATAGGTTTTAATCGGTTGAAGCAGTTGCTTTCTTCGTCACCCGTATTGAAAAGTCCTGACTTTAATCAACCCTTCTATTTACTCATCGATGCCAGCGGTTATGCTGTGGGGGCAGTGTTACTTCAGAAATCCCCCTCTACTGATATTTTGCATCCTATATCTTATTTCTCTTCAAAGTTAAAACGTCACCAAAAGAATTACGCCACTGTAGAGAAAGATGCTCTTGCCCTAGTAATATCTTTGGAACATTTTGACATTTATCTGGGAACCTCCCCCCATAAAATTATGGTATTTTCTGATCACAACCCTTTAATTTATATTAATTCTATGAAATCAAAGAACACCCGAATCCTCAGGTGGGCTCTGAGGATCCAACCTTATCTGATTAGTATTCAACACTTAAGTGGATCCCTTAACATAATTGCTGATACCCTTTCTCGCCCCTGAAAAAAAAATGTATACCTTAAAATGTAAAGTAAAGTAATGAGTACTCTCAGAGCCTAATTTATATATATATTATATATTTTTGTTAATGATTTTCTTTTACATTGACAGTATGACTATGAAAGCCGTTTCGTTGATGGGACGAAGTATTATGTCCACATGGATGACCCTGACAGTCATGGCCGAGACTCCTATTCTCGGATTGTGATGGAAGCCACTACAGATAGTTCTTCCGGCCATTGTTCCAAAAGCTCATCCTCTGGCAAATAACCATGCTGATCGAGTTCTTTCTTCTCATTCTTCCGTCATACTACATGCCTTATTTACCAAGAGAATGCTTATTGTAAAGGAGATATTACCAAGGACGCTTGCAAACTCCCTACTGCGACCTATTGTCGTACGGGGGGGGTGTTATATCTTCGAAATTGGTCATTCTGTGTTATTTAACTATTGTAAGAGAATATGTTCATCACTTAATATTATAGCGCAAAAGTCCCCATTTATAGCTAAAATAGAGACTTTCGGCGTTATATTATTATCTGTTAATATATATAAAATACCATGGTATTATCACTATTATCGTTATTATCGCTATTATTGTTATTATCACTATTTTGGTATTATTACTATTTTTTACTATTATCAATATTATTTTACTATTATTGTTAGGTAGGATTTCTTGTGTATATAGAGTTTAAGTCTCGGAACCATCCGGTGAATTGTTCAATTGTTTATGTCCGGCTGGCTGACGTGGTTCAGCTGATCCAACCTGACGACACGTCAACAGACTGGTAAGTAGTCAGTCTGCTCCCTGCTCTAGCCCTGACAACTGATCGTATATTGGCTCTTACGGTGTACAGTTGAATGGTTTTGAGAATTGGACTCAAGAGCTGACTCACTTTGTTCCTCCTTGCTTTGAAAGACTCTTTTAATATTTATATTCTTGGTCAGTTCAGTAATCCATAAAGATACTTTTTGGCCAGATTCAAAGGTCTTGTTAAATCTTGTACCTTTTGTATTTTGAGTTTACAGTCTTGTTAAGAAAGAGACGTAAATATTAATGAGGACTTAATTACAGGAAGAATAATTAAACTTCCTTATTAATGAAACATTTCCATGATTTTGAACTAAATATATATAGTAAATTTATTTGTACAAAGTATTAAGTTACATTAACTACAAAGAGAAGATAAAGTATTGTATTTAAGTACTTTAATAAATTTGAATATTATTCTATGGAGTTTCCCAGTTGAAATTATTTCCCCTAGTCTCTATACCTTTATCAAACTCGGATCCAAAAATCTTGTTGCATAAGAAATAAATGGTAACAGGCCACATTCTGAAGTTCTTTAAAAAATTTCTTATTCGCAACACACCCTAGTATACATAGTGTATACTAAATACTAGAGTGACACCCTAGTATACATAGTGTTATAGTGTATACTTCAGTGACACCCTAGTATGCATAGTGTTATAGTGTATATTACAGTGGCACCCTAGTATACATAGTGTTATAGTATATACTACAGTGGCTCCCTAGTATTCATGGTGTATAGTGCATACTACATTGGCACCCTAGTATACAAAGTGTATAGTGTATACTACAGTGGCACCCTAGTATACATAGTGTATAATGTATACTACAGTAGTACCCTAGTATACATAGTTTATAGTGTATACTACAGTGGTACCCTGGTATATATAGTGTATAGTTTATACTACAGTGGTACCCTAGTATACATAGTGCTACAGTGTATACTACAGTTTTACCCTAGTATACATAGTGTATAATGTATACTGCAGTGGTACCCTAGTATATGTAGTGTTAGTGTATACTACAGTGGTACCCTAATATACATAGTGTTATAGTGTATACTACAGTGGCGCCCTAGTATACATAGTGTTATAGTGTATACTACAGTCTCACCCTAGTATACATAGTGTATAATGAATACTACAGTGGCACCCTAGTATACATAGTGTTATAGTGTATACTACAGTGGCACCCTAGTAGATTAGATTTTGCCACCGAAGTGGCTAGTTTATTGTGCACCCCATATCCATCCTGTGGACGGTAGCGCAAGAGCATATGGATACACAAAAGGCCTTGGAACTAGGCCCCAAAGGGTTAACAGGAATACATATGGATTTATATCTACATATCTATAGTTCACTTATCTGTTACAAGCAAATTTAGGAAATTTGCTTAGTATATCTGGTATCTTATTTTCATTAATAAGATATCTTGACATGTCACATAGGTTATTATACTGTCTGTCTCTGTATTCCTCAATAAGTGGACAATTAAGCACATAGTGTTCAAGAGAGTGACCATATGCCTGATCACATAATTTACATTTAGTTTGATCATCATCTGTGTGTCTCCCAAACTGCCAGAAGTACTTGTAACCAAGCCTAAGCCTGGCCACTACAACATCAGTCAGTCTGTTCACATTGCAAGTTGCTCCATAAACATACTTATCTACGTTCATGTTATCATAGTGGGTTATAGATCTACTCAGGCTTCTAACTGCATTCCTATAACAATCATCTTCATTATTTACTTCTCTCCTAATATTATTCCTAATGCTAGACACAGTTATACCAAAGTTATATTCTACGTTCTCCTTCTGGATACTCTTCTTGGCTAACATATCAACTTTATCATGAAGGAGTAATCCAATGTGTGATGGGATCCATAGCAATTGTACATTAATTCCTTTGTCCCTAATTTTTGAGTATCTATACCTGGCTTCCCCAATGAGCATGTTGTTGGAGTCATTATATGAGCCAAGAGCCTTCAATGATGACATAGAATCAGTAATGATGACTTATTTATTTATTTATTTATTTATTTATTTATTTATTTATTTATAATTTGAGCACACTTACAGAGGTACAAAAAAAAATACAGATAAGAGCAGCATGCCAAAGCCACTTATACTATGCATAGCATTACGGGCTGGCTTAAAATTAACTTAAGATTAACTAAGCAATGATGAAATCAGTGAAAAACATTAATGTAAACTGATTACTATAAAGCACAAGTGAGTATTACAAAGACAGGTCATATGGTTGCATGCATTGTTATAAATTCAGTAGAATGGAGTATTCTGTTAGGTAGTGTATTTAAAAAATAATAAAGTTAGATTGGGTTTTAGGTTTAACATTTATGTGATATAATTGTGAGAAACATTTAAGATATACAATTTATAAGGTTCAGTTATTCAGTATTTATTTGGTTTTGGGTGAGTAAGTGATCTTTGAGAAGAGACTTGAATTTATAAACAGGTAGTGTTTCTTTTATATTTACAGGTAATGAATTCCAGATTTTAGGGCCTTTTATGTGCATTGAGTTTTTGCATAGCGTGAGATGGACACGAGGAATATCAAAGAGTGATCTGTGCCTTGTGTTATGGTCATGTGTTCTGTTGAGGTTGGCAAGGAGATGTTTGAGGGGAGGGTTAATATCAGAGTTGAGTGTTCTATGTATGTAATAGGTGCAGTAATAAGTATGGATGTTTTGTATGGTGAGTAGGTTGAGTGTATTGAATATTGGTGGAGTGTGCTGCCTGTAGTGAGAATTTGTTATCATTCTAACTGCAGCCTTTTGTTGGGTAATTAGTGGTCTGAGATGGTTACTTGTTGTTGAGCCCCATGCACAAATTCCATAGGTGAGATAGGGGTAAATAAGAGAGTGATATAGGGCCAGGAGGGCTGACTGTGGAGCATAGTACCGTATCTTCGATAGTATGCCTACAGTCTTGGAAATTTTCTTAGAAATTTGTTGTATATGTGTATGAAATTTGAGTCTATTATCAAGGTGGATTCCTAAGAATTTTCCCTCTGTTAGCTTTGTGATAGGTGATCCGTTTATCATTATGTTAAGAGGGACATCTGTAGCTCTGTTACCAAACTGAATGAAGTAGGTTTTGTCAATGTTTAGTGTAAGTTTGTTAGTACTCATCCAGGTAGATATTTTCTGTAATTCGGTATTTACAGTATTGGCTAGCGTGACTGGGCTCGGGTGGGAGAAGACGTATGTTGTGTCATCAGCAAATAGTGTGGGTTTGAGTAATTGAGAAGCATTTGGTAGGTCATTTATGTATAGGAGAAAGAGAAGAGGGCCAAGGACACTTCCCTGTGGGACACCAACTGTAATTGGTTGTGCAGAAGAGTTTGCCCCATTTGCGTACACATATTGGCTTCTGTTGCTGAGGTATGACTTGAGGTAGTTGAGGGAGTGCCCTCTTATACCATAGTGTGACAATTTTACGTGGAGCAAGTCATGGTCAACTGTATCAAAAGCTTTACGTAAGTCAATGAAGATCCCCAGTGGGACTTCTTTTTTCTCTATTGCAGTGTATATATGTTCTAGCATGTGTATAATAGCATCATTAGTATTTTTATTAGGCCTGAATCCAAATTGGCAGGGGTTGAGTATGTTTTGGGAGATAAGGTAGGAGTAGATTCGTTTATGAATTAATTTTTCGAAGATTTTTGAGAGAGGGTGTAAGTTGGATATTGGCCTATAGTTATTCAACTCTGTTTGGTCTCCTCCTTTGTGGATCGGGGTGACCCTTGCTATTTTGAGTACTGTAGGGAAGGTGGAGGATTCAATGGATTTGTTAAAGAGTGTTGCAATGATTGGTGATAGCACTTGTGACACTTTTTTGTATATAAAGGGTGGTAAGGTATTTAAATCTCCTGCCTTGTTTTTTAGTGCGTTGATAATAAGGGAGACTTCGTATGGGTTAGTCGGAGCTAGGAACAGTGTGTTCGGGTAGTTGCCGGTGAGGTAGTCATTTGGTGGGGTATCTGAGCTTGGGATTTTATTGGCAAGGTTTTGTCCTATAGTGGAGAAGAAATCATTGAGTCTGTTTGCTGTTTCTGTTGGTGGGAGTTGGGGTTCATCTGATTTTGCTAATTTTATTTCGCTATTTCGTGATATCTTTTTTGTTCCCAGAATTTCTGATAGGGTTTTCCAGGTCTTTTTTATATCACCTCGTAAGTTGGATAATCTGTTCTCATAATACAATTTTTTTGCCCTTCTTATCAGGCTGGTTAGGATTGACGAGTAACGTTTTGTTTGGTCTCTGGTTATGTGACCCATTCTGTACTGTTTTTCATATCGGTGTTTTGTATTTATGGATTTGAGAATGCTGGGTGTTAGCCAGGGACTGTTCAGTCTCTTAGCTGTCATCTGCTTAGTTTTTTTAGGGCAGTGCTTGTTATAGAGGTATTGAGTCTTTTTTAGAAAATTATTAATACATTCGTCAATATCTGTATTGATTTCTAGCTCAATGTGCCAGTCAATGTTTGCTACTGCTG
The DNA here is from genome assembly GCF_038502225.1 of Cherax quadricarinatus. Taxonomy (NCBI): domain Eukaryota; kingdom Metazoa; phylum Arthropoda; class Malacostraca; order Decapoda; family Parastacidae; genus Cherax; species Cherax quadricarinatus. The sequence continues at coordinate 63,560 of NW_027195392.1, forward strand.
TTGTGAAGTTATTAATGGCTGCCTCATTGTGAAGTCTGAAGGTGACTTTAGTAGTGTCTTGGGGTAATTTACCAAGAGTTGTTATGAGGAAAGTAGGGTAGTGGTCTGTGGTATTATCTGTAATTATGCCTGATTTTAAAGGGGATATGGTGTTGGTCCAGATGTGGTCAAGTAGGGAAACACTAGTCTCTGTAACTCTTGTAGGTTTTGTTACTGTTGGTAGCAACATACAGTTACTCATTGTGTTTGTGAATTCAGTAACGTGTGGGTCCTGGTCTTGCAGGAGATTTATATTGAAGTCACCTGAGAGTAGTAAGTGATCTTTGTTCATGCGTGCATCAGTTATCATACTTCCTAGGTTTTGACTAAATTGGCTAATGTTTGACTGTGGAACTCTGTAGATGTTTATCAATGTGAGAGGTTTTTGTAGGTATTTGGATTTGAATTTGGCTATTATATATTCCCCATGTTCATCTCTTGTGCAAGTATTAGTGATACATTCTAGTTGGTCTGAGTAGTATATGGCTGTGCCACCCCCTTGTTGGTCTGGCCTACAGTTGTGTATGGCTGTGTAACCAGGAATGGCATAGACATCTGTACTATCAGGCTTTAGCCAGGTTTCAGTTAGTGTAATGATGGACATATTGGCATGTAAGGAATTTAGTAATGCTATGAGGTCATCGTAATGCTTGCTTAAAGATCTGATATTGTAGTTAAAGATAGTTATGTTGTTGTTGGCACTGAGAAGTGCCTTTGATTGTTCTGCAGTGTAGTAATTACAGTAACTGTTTGATTCATTTAAGTCATTAAATAAGAGGTTGGTATCTGGATCAATGCTTGTAATCATAAGATTTGTAGTGAATCTATAGTTAGAATTAAGTATAAAACAAAGTAAATAGTCTTAAGCTAAAATATACAATATACAATATACAAAAAGAGTTAGAAACAGAAATACAAATAGCTAGAGCTTCATTTAAGGTTATTAATAGAATTTTCAAGAGGTTGCTAGTAGAATTGCAGTAAATCAACCATTCAAATCATTATGAAGCCCTGTGTAGTCTGTGGTCAGTCAAACAAACGGGCTTCCACATGGATAAATTGTCATTTTTGTGGAAATTGGTGTCACGCCCCTTGTGCAGATATCCCAGAACTAGCTACAAGCAGTATTAAAACAGAGAAGTGTTTTTGGGTATGCTCAAATGAGGAAAAACTGTGGACTAAAATCACAAGGGTATTAAAAGAGGACAACATCAAAGCTGCTTTCATAGAAAACCTGGAAGCTTTCTACAACAGATGGGAACATAAAATGTCTGGGCTGAATGGTACTGCCCTTGATACTGGCCATGTAGTCATAAACTGTAAGGCTGGAGGTGATGTCCTGGTAGTCAGTAAATGTGGGGCTGATAGTGCTGTCCTGGGAGACAGTAATGGTGAAGCTGGAGGTGCTGTCCTGGGAGACAGTAATGGTGAAGCTGGAGGTGCTGTCCTGGGAGACAGAAATGGTGAAGCTGGAGATACTGTCCTGGGAGACAGAAATGGTGAAGCTGGAGGTGCTGTCCTGGGAGACAGAAATGGTGAAGCTGGAGATACTGTCCTGGGAGACAGTAATGGTGAAGCTGGAGGTGCTGTCCTGGGAGACAGAAATGGTGAAGCTGGAGATACTGTCCTGGGAGACAGAAATGGTGAAGCTGGAGATATTGTCCAGGGAGTCGGGAATTATACGCAGGAAGGAATACATATAAATGACCTCATAGGGGACAGGAGCCATAGTAGGGAAACAAGTGTAGTCAAAGATAAGATAAAACCAATATTGCAAACTAGAAATACCGCAGGAAATAGCAAACAAGAGGACTCCAATAGCAATAGTGAGGATAAATTACCAAAAACAACTGGTGGGAGCTCCATTGTTGGTGCTAGGGAGGATAGAAGTAAGACAGGGAAACATGCACCAACAGGGAATACAGTCACAGAAACCCAAGGCAAGCGGAAACCAAGACTGTGCACATACTATGCACTTGGTATCTGCTGGCATGGGAAATCTGGAAAAACAGATGGGACATGCAACTATGACCACCCTAGAAAATGCCATGCCCATATGAAAACAGGAAAATGCAAACTCCCTTCCTGTAAGCTTTTTCACCCTGAAATGTGTACCTCTTCAGTACAGGAAAGACTGTGCTATAACTTAAATTGCCAGGCATACCATCTAAAGGGGACAAAAAGATACAAAACATCCAGGCCAGGGGAAAACCTGGGTAGCCACAGCCACTCAAGAGGGAGAGGTTTTTTAGTGCCAGGAAGGAAAAAAAACTGGCAGGAAATGGCAGAAATCGTACACCAAATCCAGTCATTCCTGGAGTGGAACCACAGTCGATGGCCTCCACTCCAAACCAACAGATACAGATACTAATGCCGGAAAAAAAATCCCCCCCCAGTACCAACAATACCACCAGTCCGATAACATTCTTCTTTGCAAATATACAGGGTCTAGAGCCAGCTACAAACAACAAAATACCTTTCATCCGTGGACTGCTTGCAGAGGCAAAGGCAATGTTCGCGGCTTTCACTGAGACCCACATAAAGGATCACTTGGACAACGAAGTATGGATCCCAGGTTACAACCTATACAGATGTGACAGAGTGAACAGGCAAAAGGGGGGGGTTGGCCTGTACATTGCAGAGTCACTTGTTTGCACAGAACTGCTTAATGCCTCAAATGACGTAGTGGAAGTTTTAGCAGTAAAGGTCGAGAACCAAAACCTAGTCATTGTGGTAGTCTACAAGCCTCCGGATGCAACATCCCAGCAATTCCAGGAACAGCTGTTAAAAATTGACCACTGTCTGGAAAATCTTCCAGCTCCTGCACCCAACATCTTGCTCCTGGGGGATTTCAACTTAAGGCACCTAAAATGGAGGAATATAGCAAATAATATTGTTGCAGAAATAACACCAGGAGGCAGCTCTGATGAAAACTCACACTCACACGAGCTTTTAAATCTCTGCACAAAATTCAATTTAAACCAGCAAATAATAGAGCCTACAAGACTGGAGAATACACTAGACCTCATCTTCACTAACAATGATGATCTGATAAGAAATGTCACCATATCAAAAACAATATACTCAGATCACAACATAATTGAGGTTCAGACATGTATGCATGGAGCCCCAGACCGACAAAATGAGACTAGTCATGAGGGAGCATTCACCAAATTCAACTTCAATAACAAAAACATAAAGTGGGACCAAGTAAACCAAGTCCTAACCGATATAAGCTGGGAAGATATACTAAGCAACACAGACCCAAACTTATGCCTAGAACAGATTAACTCGGTGGCACTCGACGTATGCACAAGGCTTATTCCTCTAAGAAAAAGGAGGAGTAGATGTAAAATAGAAAGAGACAGGCGCTCCCTTTACAGGCGACGGAAAAGAATAACAGAGCGGCTAAAAGAGGTCAATATATCTGAAATGCGCAGGGAGACACTGGTCAGAGAAATAGCAAGCATCGAACTTAAGCTAAAAGAATCCTTTAGGAGTCAGGAATCGCGGGAAGAACTAAAAGCCATAAATGAAATCGAAAGAAACCCAAAGTATTTCTTCTCCTATGCCAAATCAAAATCGAGAACAACGTCCAGTATTGGGCCCCTACTTAAACAAGATGGGTCCTACACAGATGACAGCAAGGAAATGAGTGAGCTACTCAAGTCCCAATATGACTCAGTTTTTAGCAAGCCGCTAACCAGACTGAGAGTCGAAGACCAAAATGAATTTTTTATGAGAGAGCCACAAAATTTGACTAACACAAGCCTATCCGATGTTATCCTGACGCCAAATGACTTCGAACAGGCGATAAATGACATGCCCATGCACTCTGCCCCAGGGCCAGACTCATGGAACTCTGTGTTCATCAAGAACTGCAAGAAGCCCCTATCACGAGCCTTTTCCATCCTATGGAGAGGGAGCATGGACACGGGGGTCGTCCCTCAGTTACTAAAAACAACAGACATAGCCCCACTCCACAAAGGGGGCAGTAAAGCAACAGCAAAGAACTACAGACCAATAGCACTAACATCCCATATCATAAAAATCTTTGAAAGGGTCCTAAGAAGCAAGATCACCACCCATCTAGAAACCCATCAGTTACACAACCCAGGGCAACATGGGTTTAGAACAGGTCGCTCCTGTCTGTCTCAACTACTGGATCACTACGACAAGGTCCTAAATGCACTAGAAGACAAAAAGAATGCAGATGTAATATATACAGACTTTGCAAAAGCCTTCGACAAGTGTGACCATGGCGTAATAGCGCACAAAATGCGCGCTAAAGGAATAACAGGAAAAGTCGGTCGATGGATCTATAATTTCCTCACTAACAGAACACAGAGAGTAGTCGTCAACAGAGTAAAGTCCGAGGCAGCTACGGTGAAAAGCTCTGTCCCACAAGGCACAGTACTAGCTCCCATCTTGTTCCTCATCCTCATATCCGACATAGACAAGGATGTCAGCCACAGCACCGTGTCTTCCTTTGCAGATGACACCCGAATCTGCATGACAGTGTCTTCCATTGCAGACACTGCAAGGCTCCAGGCGGACATCAACCAAATCTTTCAGTGGGCTGCAGAAAACAATATGAAGTTCAACGATGAGAAATTTCAATTACTCAGATATGGTAAACATGAGGAAATTAAATCTTCATCAGAGTACAAAACAAATTCTGGCCACAAAATAGAGCGAAACACCAACGTCAAAGACCTAGGAGTGATTATGTCGGAGGATCTCACCTTCAAGGACCATAACATTGTATCAATCGCATCTGCTAGAAAAATGACAGGATGGATAATGAGAACCTTCAAAACTAGGGAGGCCAAGCCCATGATGACACTCTTCAGGTCACTTGTTCTATCTAGGCTGGAATATTGCTGCACTCTAACAGCACCTTTCAAGGCAGGTGAAATTGCCGACCTAGAAAATGTACAGAGAACTTTCACGGCGCGCATAACGGAGATAAAACACCTCAATTACTGGGAGCGCTTGAGGTTTCTAAACCTGTATTCCCTGGAACGCAGGAGGGAGAGATACATGATTATATACACCTGGAAAATCCTAGAGGGACTAGTACCAAACTTGCACACGAAAATCACTCACTACGAAAGCAAAAGACTTGGCAGACGATGCACCATCCCCCCAATGAAAAGCAGGGGTGTCACTAGCACGTTAAGAGACCATACAATAAGTGTCAGGGGCCCGAGACTGTTCAACTGCCTCCCAGCACACATAAGGGGGATTACCAACAGACCCCTGGCAGTCTTCAAGCTGGCACTGGACAAGCACCTAAAGACAGTTCCTGATCAGCCGGGCTGTGGCTCGTACGTTGGTTTGCGTGCAGCCAGCAGCAACAGCCTGGTTGATCAGGCGCTGATCCACCAGGAGGCCTGGTCACAGACCGGGCCGCGGGGGCGTTGACCCCCGAAACTCTCTCCAGGTAGCTCAGTGTCATAGGTTAGCTTTAGCACCATTAGGATTGCAAACAATTCAGTTTGCAGTGTAGACGCCCAGTTGTTAATTCTTATGCCTAACTCAACAAATTTATTATCGTTCTTAACTAGGGAGGTGGCAACAAGAGCAGATGCAGCCATGCCAGAAGACTCCTGTTTAGATCCATCAGTATATATAACTTGTGATAACTTATTACTACCAGCTAGGCGAAAAATTTCTTCTAGTATACATAGTATACATAGTATACATAGTGTTATAGTGTATATTACAGTGGCTCCCTAGTATACATAGTGTTATAGTGTATACTACAGTGGCACCCTAGTATGCATAATGTTATAGTGTATTCTGCAGTGGCACCCTAGTATACATAGTCTATAGTGTATACTAGAGTGGCACCCTAGTATACACAGTGTTATAGTGTATACTACAATGACACCCTAGTATACATAGTGTTATAGTGTATACTACAGTGGCACCCTAGTATACATAGTGTTACAGTGTATACTACAGTTGCACCCTAGTATACATAGTGTATAGTGTATACTACAGTGGCACCCTAGTGTACATATTTTTATAGAGTATACTACAGTGGCACCCTAGTGTACATAGTGTTATAGAGTATACTACAGTGGCACCCTAGTATACATAGTGTTATAGAGTATACTACAGCGGCACCCTCGTATATAGATAAAAAATGCTTAAGTGTCATTTAAAACAGGTGAATTTGTAACTGAAATGATAAGCCTAAAGAGGCAGGTGCCAGAAGTCGCCAGAAACTTACCAGACAGTTCAGCTGCTTTAATAATCTTCCTGGCCTGCTAGTGTACCTCACATATAATCTTTCTGGCCTGCTAGTGTACCTCGCATATAATCTTCCTGGCTGCTAGTGTACCTCACATATAATCTTCCTGGCTGCTAGTGTACCTCACATATAATCTTCCTGGCCTGCTAGTGTACCTCACATACAATCTTCCTGGCCTGCTAGTGTACCTCACACATAATCTTCCTAGCCTGCTAGTGTACCTCACATATAATCTTCCTGGCCTGCTAGTGTACCTCGCATATAATATTTCTGGCCTGCTAGTGTACCTTGCATATAATCTTCTTTGCCTGCTAGTGGACCTCGCATATAATGTTCATTGCCTGCTAGTGGACCTCACATATAATCTTTCTGGCCTGCTAGTGTACCTCGCATATAACCTTCCTGGCCTGCTAGTGTACCTCACATATAATCTTCCTGGCCTTCTAGTGTACCTCACATATAATCTTCCTTGCCTGCTAGTGTACCTCACATATAATCTTCCTGGCCTGCTAGTGTACCTCACATATAATCTTCCTAGCCTGCTAGTGTACCTCACATATAATCTTCCTGGCCTGCTAGTGTACCTCGCATATAATCTTTCTGGCCTGCTAGTGTACCTTGCATATATAATCTTCTTTGCCTGCTAGTGGACCTCACATATAATCTTCCTAGCCTGCTAGTGGACCTCGCATATAATCTTCCTGGCCTGCTAGTGGACCTCGCATATAATCTTCCTGGCCTGCTAGTGGACCTCGCATGTAATCTTCCTAGCCTGCTAGTGTACCTCGCATATAATCTTCCTGGCCTGCTAGTGTACCTCACATATAATCTTCCTGGCCTGCTAGTGTACCTCGCATATAGTCTTCCTAGCCTGCTAGTGTACCTCGTATATAATCTTCCTGGCCTGCTAGTGTACCTCGCATATAGTCTTCCTAGCCTGCTAGTGTACCTCGCATATAATCTTCCTGGCCTGCTAGTGGACCTCGCATATAGTCTTCCTATCCTGCTAGTGTACCTCGCATATAATCTTCCTGGCCTGCTAGTGGACCTGGCATATAATCTTCCTAGCCTGCTAGTGGACCTCGGATATAATCTTCCTGTCCTGCTAGTGTACCTCGCATATAATCTAGTGATACCAGTGAATAGCAGAATACAGTGTTGTAGTAGCAACTAACCAGTAATATAATGGTACTTAGTGGAGTGGTGTGACTTTCATTAGTCTTTTATCTTTTGTTGAAATACCAGACGTATACAGTGAAATTCATATAACCTCTAGTTACCAGCGGTCGCAATATACACAACGAGAAGCAAATATTACGACAGAAAAAGCATCTTTCCTCCAATAATTCCACAAGTCAACTATAGTGATAATATAGCATTTGTTGTGGTAGAGACGGAAAAAAACCTAGAAAAGCTAGATACAGTGATCGATAAACAAGGGTTGAGACCTCGACCGTTTGTCATTGCAGGAGCTGCCAGCAATCACCGGTTCTTCAACACGCAAGTTATACTTTTGTATCAATCAAATCACATATTACTCAGTTATATAATTTTCTGTAGTTCCTTCATGTGATAGCCAAATCACCGACCAGTATGTTTTAAATAATTGACCCACTGATCAGATCCGACTGGTTCCGAACCTTTGACTAGTCCGAACCCTTGACCGGTTTCAAATGGATTCGTTGGACAATAAAGCAGACTGTAAACAGATGGGGTTTTAGGCACCCTTATCAAACACAAACAATAAATATAAAACAAACGTTCTAAGGTAAGCTGTCCTAATATACAAGTACAGTTAGAAATAGAAATACAAATAGCTAGAGCTTCACTTTAAGGCTATTACTAGAATATTCAAGAGGTTACTAGTAGAATTACAGTAAATTAACCATTCAAATCACATTATGAAGCTCTGTGTAGTCTGCAGTACATCAAACAAATGGGCTTCTGCATGGGTAAATTGCTTTTTTTTGTGGAAATTGGTGTCACGCCCCTTGTGAAGATATCCAAGAACTATCTACAAGCAGTATTAAATCAGGGAAGTGTTTTTGGGTATGCCCGAATGAGAAAAATCTGTGGACTAAAATCACATTGGTATTAAAAAAGGATAACATCAAAGCAGCCTTCATAGAAAACCTGGAAGCATTCTATAACAGATGGGAAAATAAAAAGTCTGGGCTGGATGGTATCGCCCTTCATGCTGGTCATGTAGTCAGAAACTGTAAGGCTGGAGGTGCTGCCCCGGTAGTCAGTAAATGTGGGGCTGATAGTGCTGTCCTGGTAGACAGTAATGGTGAAGCTGGAGGTGCTGTCCTGGGAGACAGTAATGATGAGGATGGAGGTTCTGTCCTAGGAGACAGTAATGATGAAGCTGGAGGTGTTGTCCTGGGAGACAGTAATGGTGAGGATCGAGGTGCTGTCCAGGTAGTCAGTAAATATACGCAGGAGGGAATGCATGTTAGTGACCTCGAGGGAGACAGGAGCTGTAGTGGGGAAGCAAATGTAGTCAAGGACAAGATAAAACCAATATTACAAACTAGTAATACCACAGGAAATAGCAAACAAGGGGACTCCACTAGCATTAGTGAGGATACATTACCAAAAACAACAGGTGAGAGCCCCATTGTTAGTGCTAGTTAGGATAGGAAAGACACAGGTAAACATGCACCTACAGGGAATACAGTCACAGAAACCCAAGGCAAACGGAAACCAAGCCTGTGCACATACTATGCACTTGGTATCTGCAGGCATGGGAAATCTGGAAAAACAGATGGGACGTGCAACTTTGACCACCCTAGAAAATGCCATGCCCATATGACAACAGGAAAATGCAAACTCACTTCCTGTAAGATTTTTCACCCTGAAATGTGTCCCTCTTCAGTACAAGAAAGACTGTGTTATAACTTAAATTGCCAGGCACACCATCTAAAGGGTACAAAAAGATACAAAACATCCAGGCCATGGGAAAACCTGGGTAGCCTCAGCCACTCAAGAGGGAGAGGTTTTTAAGTGCCAGGAAGGAAGAAAAAAACTGGCAGGAAATGGCTGAAATCGTACGCCAAATCCAGTCATTCCTGGAGTGGAACCAGAGTAGACGGCCTCCACTCCAAACCAACAGATACAGATACTAATGCCGGAAAAAAAGTCCCTCCCCCCCAGTACCACCAATACCACCAGTCCGATGACATTCTTCTCTGCAAATATACAGGGTCTAAAGCCAGCAACCAACAACAAAATACCTTTCATCCGTGGACTGCTTGCAGAGGGAAATGCAATGTTCGCAGCTTTCACTGAGACCCACATAAAGGATCACTTGGACAATGAAATATGGATCCCAGGTTCCAACCTATACAGATGTGACAGAGTGAACAGGCAAAAGGGGAGGGGGCTGGCCTGTACATCGCAGAGTCACTTTTTTGCACTGAACTGCTTAATGCCTCAAATGATGTAGTGGAAGTTTTAGCAGTAAAGATCACAAACCAAAACCTAGTCATTGTGTTAGTCTACAAGCCTCTGGATGCAACGTCCCAGCAATTCCAGAAACAGCTGTTAAAAATTGACCACTGTCTGGAAAATCTGCAAGCTCCTGCCCCCAACATCTTGCTCCTGGGGGATTTCAACTTAAGGCACCTAAAATGGAGGAATATAGCAAATAATGTTGTTGCAGTGATAACACCAGGAGGCAGCTCAGATGAGAACTCACACACACACAACTTAAACCAGCAAATAATAGAGCCTACTAGATTGGAGAACACACTGGACCTCATCTTCATTAATAATGATGATCTGATACGAAATGTCACCATATCAAAAACAATATACTCAGATCACAACATAATCGAGGTTCAGACATATATGCGCGGTGCCCCAGACCAACATAATGAGATTAGTCATGAGGGAACCTTCACCAAATTCAACTTCAATAACAAGAACATAAAGTGAGACCAAGTAAACCAAGTCCTAACCGACATAAGCTGGGAAGATAGACTAAGCAACACAGACCCCAACTTATGCCTAGAACAGATTAACTCGGTGGCACTCGATGTATGCTCAAGGCTTATTCCCTTAAGAAAAAAGAGGAGTAGATGTTGTAGTGATACTGCTCCTGTGGGGAGCAGCAGCAGGATAATACTTCACCACCTCTCGGGGCCCTTAACAACAACAACAGTTCGGTGTGTGTCATGGGCGCCAACACATGGTGTGTGATTTTCTTCTCTTCTATCCATATATTAGTGATGCAGATTATATGGTGAGTTTAAATATGTGGCCTGTAGTTATAACTTTTCTCTTGACATATGCAAGACATCACCATCCCTGTAGAAGCCGTTATTAGATGTACTAGTCATTATATTTTGTTGTTGCAGAAGTACTATGCAGATTCTATGTTCAATAAAGCCTAGAGATAAGGCCTGTGTTTCTATCACAACAATTTATTGAACATAGAATCCTGGGCTACCTGTTGGTGATCCTGCACTAGACTACATCACAATATGGAGCGTTTACTGAAACCTGATAGGCTAGACTGTGACCCCAGCTTATCAACGGCTGCTCAGGAATGGAAGCACTGGTTTAAGACTTTCGAAAACTTTTTCGGAGCCCTTCCTAAAGAAGATCTCGATAAACTAAGTCTGCTTATCAATTTTGTGTCACCTAAGATATATGAGGCTATTTCTGAGTGTAATACCTACGAAGGTGCAATCAAAACTCTCAAGTCTCAGTATATTAAACCTACAAATGAAATCTTTGCACGCTATCGCCTTGCAACTCGCCGCCAGCAGATTGATGAATCCTTAGAGGAATACCTTCAAGCACTGAAAATTTTAGTTAAGGACTGTCACTTCCAAGCAGTGACAGCTGCTCAGTATTGTGAAGAGTCCATCAGGGATGCTTTTATCAGTGGCCTGCAATCACCAATAATAAGGCAGCGTTTATTGGAGAATAAAACTCTCGACTTAGCCGCTGCCTTTGACCAGGCAAGAGCTCTAGATTCAGCCCAGAAGAATTCTGAAGTATACAGTACCACTCAGCCTTCTCGAGTGGTAAGTGCTGTAATTCCTGACCAAGACTCTAGCAATGAAGTTACTGTGGAACCTGCCTCAGTGACAGCAGCAGCAGGTACGGTGTGTTTCTTTTGTGGTTTTTCAAGACATCCACGTCCAAAGTGTCCTGCTCGTGAAGCAATGTGCCATAAATGCCACAAGAAAGGTCACTTTGCTAAAGTACGTCGTGCTATTGCATCAACAAGAGCTAGTGCCTCCACACATTCCAGTGATCATGCGACTCTAGCAACAGTGACTTCTGAGGCTACTCCAAATTCCCTCTCAAAGGCAGTTGTGAAAGTATTCATCAAAGGAACAGAAGTAGATGGTCTTATTGATAGTGGCAGCTCAGAGAGTTTCATCAACCTTGACTTAGTTAAACGCCACTCCTTGATTGTACATTACTCATCAGATACCGTTTCCATGGCATCAACATCTCTCTCTATGCAGACCTTAGGGTTTTGTAAGGTAAATCTCAGAGTTAATGGAAAGGATTATCAAGATGTACATTTAGCTATTTTGCCACAACTGTGCTTTGATGTTATCCTTGGTCAGGACTTTCAGAAGCTGCATGGTAGTGTCACCTTAACATATGGAGGTGAACTGCCTCCTCTTGTTGTCTGTGAACTTAGCACTTTAAGGGTAGACCCACCAAAGCTGTTTGCAAATCTTACCGTGGATTGCCATCCCATATCAGCTAAGTCACGCCGCTATTCTTATGAGGATCGGATGTTCATTGAGAAAGAAACTCAGAGGCTCCTGAACGAGGGTGTTATAGAACCGAGTAATTCCTCTTGGCATGCACAGGTTGTTGTTGTTAAAGATGATTATAGGAAACGGAGACTGGCTATCGATTACTCTGAGACAATCAACAAATTTACACTTCTTGATGAGTACCCTCTACCTCGAATTAATGATACAGTGAACAAAATTGCTCAGTACTATGTGTTTAGCACAATTGATCTACAGAGTGCCTATCATCAAGTCCCTATAAGGAATGAAGATAAACCATACACAGCGTTTCAGGCTAGTGATGGCCTGTATCAGTTTACCAGAGTCCATTTTGGAGTCACCAATGGGGTAGCCTGCTTCCAACGAATTATGGATTCACTCATTCAGGAAGAACAACTCATGGGAACTTACGCATATTTAGATAATGTTACCATTTGTGGCAAGACCCAGGTGGAACATGATGCAAACCTTAGTAAGTTTTTGGAAGCTGCCAAGAAGAAAAATGTCAGTTACAATGAGGAAAAGTGCACTTTTTCAACTAAAAGGCTTAGCATCCTTGGTTATGTAGTAGAAGGAAGTTCAATATTCCCAGACCCTGAGCGACTACGACCTCTTTGGGAACTTCCAATGCCTCAAGACAAAAAGTCACTCTGAAGAACTCTTGATCTCTTTGCTTATTACTCACAATGGATCTAAAACTATTCAAGTAAAGTCCGCCCATTGAGTGCTACCACATTTCCTGTGACAAAGGAAGCAGAAGCCGCTTTCCATACTCTCAAACAGGACATTGAAAACTCAGTAGTTCAAGCCATTGATTAGTCCCTACCATTCGAAATGGAAACGGATGCATCTGACATTGCCATTGCTGCAGTCTTATCTCAGGCAGGACGACCAGTAGCCTTCTTTTCGAGAACTTTTCAAGGATCAGAGAAATGTTATGCTGCTGTAGAAAAGAAAGCCCAGGCCATCATAGAAGCAGTTCGCCACTGGAGGTATTATTTAACTGGTAGACATTTCACCATAACGACTGACCAACGGTCCGTGATGTATATGTTCGACAAGAAGCACAAAAGTAGGATAAAGAATGACAATATATTACGCTGGAGGATGGAACTATCGTGTTATGACTTTGATATTCTGTACCGACCGGGTCAAGAGAACTTCTCACCTGATGCATTCTCTAGGTCCCACTGTGGAGCAGCATGTCATGATTTGCAATCACTATCAGCGCTCCACAAGGCTTTGTGTCACCCAGGAGTTACACGCCTGTACCATTTTGTCAAATCAAAGAACATGCCCTACTCAGTGGAAGATGTGCGACAAGTGATCAGAGCATGCAGAGTATGTGCAGAGTGCAAGCCAAACTTTCATCAGCCAGAGAAGACTCATCTCATAAAATCCACCAAGCCTTTCGAGAGACTGAATATAGATTTCAAAGGACCTCTACCAAGCACAAATCAGAATAGGTATTTCCTTAACATAGTAGATGAATATTCAAGGTTTCCCTTTGTATTCCCCTGTGCAAATATGACTGCTTCAACTGTTATTAGTTGTCTTTCACAGTTGTTCTCTATTTTTGGTATGCCAGCTTATATCCATTCAGACAGGGGATCCTCGTTCATGAATAACGAACTTCAGGAGTTTTTGGCTAGTAGAGGTATTGCCTGCAGCAGAACAACAAGCTACAATCCTCAAGGCAATGGTCAAGTGGAGCGGTTCAATGGTACTATTTGGAAGGCAGTTACAATGACATTGAAGTCGTGCAATCTACCTGTTCAACACTGGCAAACTGTCCTACCTGATGCTCTTCACTCTATTAGATCATTGCTGTGCTCAGCTACTAATGCAACCCCTCATGAAAGACTCCTCAACTATTCACGTCCTTTCTCTACAGGAGCCTCCGTGCCCACTTGGTTATGTAATCCTGGACCCGTTCTCCTGAAGAGTCACCGTAGGATGAACAAGACGGATCCTTTAGTGGAAGAGGTAGAGCTCCTGCAAGCTAATCCACATTACGCCCACATTCGCTACCAAAATGGTGAAGAGGCTACAGTATATACAAGACATTTAGCCCCAGTTGAAATCCCCATTAGTGTGGAATCTCAAGATACACCAATAGATGTGAAAGATGCTTCGCTTTCTCCTGGAAAGCCCCTTGAGACTACCCCTACGGAAATAGACGATTCTGCTCCAGCAGTTAGTCAAACCCCACTGGAAAATATTGAACCTGGTGAAGAGGCTCAAGGGCTACGAAGGTCGGGACATGTACGTCGCCCACCTAACTATTTGGAAGATTACTGTCTCTGATATTTTTTAAGGGGGAGACTGTACTGATACTGCTCCTGTGGGGAGCAGCAGCAGGATAATACTGCACCACCTCTCGGGGCCCTTAACAACAACAACAGTTTGGTGTGTGTCATGGGCGCCAACACATGGTGTGTGATTCTCTTCTCTTCTATCCATATATTAGTGATGCAGATTACATGGTGACTTTAAATATGTGGCCTGTAGTCATAACTTTTCTCTTGACATATGCAAGACATCAGCCGTTATTAGATGTACTAGTCATTATATTTTGTTGTTGCAGAAGTACTATGAAGATTCTATGTTCAATAAAGCCTGGACCTGGAGTTTACCTGGAGAGAGTTTCGGGGGTCAACGCCCCCGCGGCCCGGTCTGTGACCAGGCCTCCTGGTGGATCAGCGCCTGATTAACCAGGCTGTTGCTGCTGGCTGCACGCAAACCAACGTACGAGCCACAGCCCGGCTGACCAGGAACTGACTTTAGGTGCTTGTCCAGTGCCAGCTTGAAGACTGCCAGGGGTCTGTTGGTAATCCCCCTTATGTGTGCTGGGAGGCAGTTGAACAGTCTAGGGCCCCTGACACTTATTGTATGGTTTCTTAACGTGCTAGTGACACCCCTGCTTTTCATTGGGGGGATGGTACATCGTCTTCCAAGTCTTTTGCTTTCGTAGTGAGTGATTTTCGTGTGCAAGTTCGGTACTAGTCCCTCTAGGATTTTCCAGGTGTATATAATCATGTATCTCTCCCTCCTGCGTCCCAGGGAATACAGGTTTAGAAACCTCAAGCGCTCCCAGTAATTGAGGTGTTTTATCTCCGTTATGCGCGCCGTGAAAATTCTCAGTACATTTTCTAGGTCGGCAATTTCACCTGCCTTGAAAGGTGCTGTTAGAGTGCAGCAATATTCCAGCCTAGATAGAACAAGTGACCTGAAGAGTGTCATCATGGGCTTGGCCTCCCTAGTTTTGAAGGTTCTCATTATCCATCCTGTCATTTTTCTAGCAGATGCGATTGATACAATGTTATGGTCCTTGAAGGTGAGATCCTCCAACATAATCACTCCCAGGTCTTTGACGTTGGTGTTTCGCTCTATTTTGTGGCCAGAATTTGTTTTGTACTCTGATGAAGATTTAATTTCCTCATGTTTACCATATCTGAGCAATTGAAATTTCTCATCGTTGAACTTCATATTGTTTTCTGCAGCCCACTGAAAGATTTGGTTGATGTCCGCCTGGAGCCTTGCAGTGTCTGCAATGGAAGACACTGTCATGCAGATTCGGGTGTCATCTGCAAAGGAATACACGGTGCTGTGGCTGATATCCTTGTCTATGTCGGATATGAGGATGAGGAACAAGATGGGAGCTAGTACTGTGCCTTGTGGAACAGAGCTTTTCACCGTAGCTGCCTCGGACTTTACTCCGTTGACGACTACTCTCTGTGTTCTGTTAGTGAGGAAATTATAGATCCATCGACCGACTTTTCCTGTTATTCCTTTAGCACGCATTTTGTGCGCTATTACGCCATGGTCACACTTGTCGAAGGCTTTTGCAAAGTCTGTATATATTACATCTGCATTCTTTTTGTCTTCTAGTGCATTTAGGACCTTGTCGTAGTGATCCAATAGTTGAGACAGACAGGAGCGACCTGTTCTAAACCCATGTTGCCCTGGGTTGTGTAACTGATGGGTTTCTAGATGGGTGGTGATCTTGCTTCTTAGGACCCTTTCAAAGATTTTTATGATATGGGATGTTAGTGCTATTGGTCTGTAGTTCTTTGCTGTTGCTTTACTGCCCCCTTTGTGGAGTGGGGCTATGTCTGTTGTTTTTAGTAACTGAGGGACGACCCCCATGTCCATGCTCCCTCTCCATAGGATGGAAAAGGCTCGTGATAGGGGCTTCTTGCAGTTCTTGATGAACACAGAGTTCCATGAGTCTGGCCCTGGGGCAGAGTGCATGGGCATGTCATTTATCGCCTGCTCGAAGTCATTTGGCGTCAGGATAACATCGGATAGGCTTTTGTTAATCAAATTTTGTGGCTCTCTCATAAAAAATTCATTTTGATCTTCGACTCTCAGTCTGGTTAGTGGCTTGCTAAAAACTGAGTCATATTGGGACTTGAGTAGCTCACTCATTTCCTTGCTGTCATCTGTGTAGGACCCATCTTGTTTAAGTAGGGGCCCAATACTGGACGTTGTTCTCGATTTTGATTTGGCATAGGAGAAGAAATACTTTTGGTTTCTTTCGATTTCATTTATGGCTTTTAGTTCTTCCCGCGATTCCTGACTCCTAAAGGATTCTTTTAGCTTAAGTTCGATGCTTGCTATTTCTCTGACCAGTGTCTCCCTATCACAACAGATGTAAGATAGAAAGACACAGGCGCTCCCTTTACAGGCGACGAAAAAGAATAACATAGAGGCTAAAAGTGGCCAATATTTCTGAAATGCATAGGGAGTCACTCGTCAGAGAAGTAGCAAACTTAAGCTAAAGGAATCTTTTAGGAGTTAGGAATTGCGGGAAGAACTAAAAGCCATAAATGAAATTGATAGAAACCCAAAGTATTTCTTTTCCTATGCCAAATCAAAGTCGAGAACAACGTCCAGTATTGGGCCCCTACTTAAACAAGATGGGTCCTACACAGATGACAGCAAAGAAATGAGTGAGCTACTCAAGTCATAATATGACTCAGTTTTTAACAAGCCGCTAACCAGACTGAGAGTCGAAGATCAAAATTAATTTTTTATGAGAGAGCCACAGAATTTGGTTAATGAAAGCCTATCTGATGTTATCCTGACGCCAAATGACTTCGAACAGGCGATAAATGACATGCCCATGCACTCTGCCCCAGGGCCAGACTCGTGGAACTCCGTGTTCATCAAGAACTGCATGAAGCCCCTATCACGAGCTTTTACCATCCTATGGAGAGGGAGTATGGACACGGGGGTCGTCCCACAGTTACTAAAAACAACAGACAGCCCCACTCCACAAAGGGGGCAGTAAAGCAATAGCAAAGAATTACAGATCGATAGCACTAACATCCTATATCATAAAAATCTTTGAAAGGGTCTTAAGAAGCAAGATCGCCACCCATCTAGAAACCCATCAGTTACACAACCCAGGGTAACATGGGTTTAGAACAGGTCGCTCCTGTCTGTCTCAACTATTGGATCACTACGACAAGGCCCTTGATGCACTAGAAGACAAAAAGAATGCAGATGTAATATATACAGACTTTGAAAAAGCCTTCGACAAGAGTGACCATGGCGCAATAGCACGCAAAATGCGTGCTAAAGGAATAACAGGAAAAGTTGGAAGATGGATCTATAATTTCCACACAAACAGAATATAAAGAGTAGTAGTGAACAGAGTAAAGTCCGAGGTGGCTACGGTGAAAAGCTCTGTTCCACAAGGCACATTACTCGCTCCCATCTTGTTTCTCATCCTCATATCTGACATAGACAAGGATGTCAACCACAGCACTGTGTCTTCCTTTGCAGATGACACCCGAATCTGCATGACAGTGTCTTCCATTGCAGACACTGCAAGGCTCCAGGTGGACGTAAACCAAATCTTTCAATTGGCTGCAGAAAAAATATGAAGTTCAATGATGAGAAATTTCAATTATTCCGATATGGTAAACACGAGGAAATGAAAACCTCCTCAGAGAACAAAACAAATTCCGGACACAAAATAGAGCAAAAAACCAAAGTCAAAGACCTGGGAGTGATCATGTTGGAGGATCTCACCTTCAAGGACCATAACATTGTATCAATCGCAGCTGCTAGAAAAATGACAGGATGAATAATGAGAACCTTCAAAACTATTGATGCCAAGCCCATCTAGGGCTTGGCATCAATCTAGGCTCTATCTAGGCTGGAATATTGCTGCACACTAACAGCACCTTTCAAGGCAGGTGAAATTGCTGACCTAGGAAATGTACAGAGAACCTTCACTGCACGCATAACGGAGATAAAACACCTCAATTACTGGGAGCGCTTGAAGTTCCTGAACCTGTATTCCCTGGAACGCAGGCGGAAGAGATACATGAATATATACACCTGGAAAATCCTAGAGGGACTAGTACCGAACTTGCACACAAAAATCACTCACAATGAAAGCAAAAGCAGGGGTGTCACTAGCACGTTAAGAGACCATACAATAAGTGTCAGGGGCCCGAGACTGTTCAACTGCCTCCCAGCATTCATAAGGTTGATTACCAATAGACCCCTGGCAGTCTTCAAGCTGGCACTGGACAAGCACCTAAAGTCGGTACCTGACCAGCCGAGCTGTGGCTCGTGTGTTGGATTGTGTGCAGCCAGCAGTAACAGCCTGGTTGATCAGGCTCTGATCCAACAGGAGGCCTGGTCACAGACCGGGCAGCGGGGACGTTGACGCCCCGGAACTCTCTCCAGATAAACTCCAGGTAAACATGTACTGCAGTCGAGTATCTTGTTGAAACGTTTAGCCTACACAATATGCTTCTTCAGTCAAATACAGAGAAAGCTGAACTCTTCTCCAGGCTGAGGGACTGATCACCTAAAACACTAGTTCTCCAAGGTTGGACTGATTAATCGTTTTTTTCACTACCACACCTGCTCCCCTGTATTTGACCTCTTTCTTGGAGGAATATTCCAAGGATCATATTTATAACTCCTTCATTTATCCCTATCTTCCACATGTGCACTTTATTCGCGTCTCCCAACATTCTGAGTCTTACTGAAAATGTTCGAATTGTGGGCACTACTGAGCCTACTCACATATATGGTGGCATACTAGATCTGTGCCTTGGATTTAATATATCATATACGATGCATGACTCTGTCATAATTGATGATCTTCTATCTGATCACTTCCCAAGACTAACAACTGTCAATCTTAATCACATCTCCAGCAATCAAGGAGCTAAATACAGGAGGAAACTTATTCACAAACCATAACACAGAGACAACTTTATTAACCACTTGGATCAATAGTATAAGAATTACGAGCCCATTGGCACACAAAAATTTAATGATGATTTAGTTACCACTATTGAGAGTGTTCTCACAGATCAAGTGGGCAGGAATAGGAAACAAAGACCATCCACTATAAATAACAATAAAAACCAATGTAAATACTATAATGATCCAAAGCTATGCAATCTAACACATGAAGCTAGGACGATTGGTAAAGCATACCCTGAATGTAGAACCCCAGACCTGCTCAGAACGTTCCAAGCTGCACTAACAAATGCAAGGAATAGAAAGCAAGAACTTAGGCAACAGGAATGGTAAGTTTGTTAGTGGATTAAATAGGTCCACCCCTTTAAGTTTGGCTTTGAAAGGTATAAATAAAATAACCAGGAAAAAGACTGGCAATGTTGCTCATCCCTTTCCTCTTGAAAAAACAAATGACCTCATAAATGACTGGTCCAAAACATCCAGGCATGAAAACCTTCCATCTCATATTAGAAAAATTTAGAGAGTACTTCTGAAGAAATGTTGAAATTTATTAATTTTATGAGCCAAAATATTGATGAGAGTGATTGCCTCTTTACCGAGTATGAATTAGATAATGCATTAACTAAAGGTCGATCAACTGCTCCTGGAGAGGATGGTATAACCTATGATATTCTCAGAACTCTAAGGCACGTGCCTGATAACCCTTTGTTGGCACTGTATAATCTCAGTTACACTGAGGGCGTTCTTCCTACTTCCTGGGCCAATAGTTTCATTGTGCCTATCCTTAAGCCCCAACAGCCTGATACATTTAGGCCGATCTCCTTAACTAGTTGTCTTTGTAAAACTTTTGAAAGAATGATTCTTAACAGACTGTACTAAAGAATCAGACACCAACTTTCCACCTACCTCTATGGGTTCATGAAAGGTAAAAGTGTGCAGAACTGTATTTCCACCTTTCTCAAAGCACACACCTCTACTAGTTTTACCACTTTTCTTGATCTAAAATCTGCATTTGATATTGCGAACAGAACCGTTATACTACATGAACTAGCCAAAATGAATATTGGTGGTAGCTTACTCTGCTGGATAATAGGATACCTGTCAAATAGAGTATCCTCTGTCCTTTACCAAGGCTTCAGAAGTGAGTCTAAAGAAATGTCTTTAGGTACACCGCATGCTATTTAATATTCTGATTAATACTCTCCTAAATGCTCTACCTGCCTCTCCTAAACATATAGCTATAAGCTATGCTGATGATATCATGATCCACACAACAGGGCATAAGATGAGTACCACTTTTAATGATGTTCAAGCAATTTGTAATCGACTAGGCCTCATAATATCTTCCTCTAAGACAAAGATATTAACAAGCAAACGACATCCCCCACCCATCTATTTGCAGGGTGAAATCATTAGCTACGTTAAAACTTACAGATATCTTGGTGTAGATGTACCCTTTAACAAATCCACTATACCACAACTCAATAAGAAATACAAAGCTAGGCTAAATGCTCTCAAAGCTGTTGCTGGCTACAACCCCAACCATGGTGCTAATGTGAGAATCGTGAGAATGATGTACATAGCCTATGTTAGGTCCTTAATTGATTATGCTGCTCCCATGTTGATATTAGCTAGAGAAAGTTCTCTCCGACCCTTGGAGTTAATGCAAAATGAAGCTCTCAGGATTATTCTTGGCTGTCCCAGATCTACAAAAGTTCTTAACATGAGGAAGGAGCTTGGTATTTCTAGTATCAGTGATAGGATTGTTGAGGTTAACACTGTACTCGGTATTAGAATGTTGAGAAATGAACCAGACACTGTCACAATAAATCTTACCAAGTGTCTAGGCGTAAATACACACAGATCTAAATGGATTGTAAAAACGTGCAATTGCATTAATTTTTATAACCTGCATGAACTGTATCACTGTAGGCAACAAGAGCATTTCACCCCTCCGTGGAAGATGTGTTCATTTAATATCACATACCTGCAAGTCCCTCCCAAGAAGCTCATTGCTTGTAATCCCTTCCTTAAATCTCTTGTTAGAGCAACTGCTCGAGAAGAAATTTCTCACCTAGCTTGTAGTAATAAGTTATCACAAGTTATATACACTGATGGATCTAAACAGGAGTCTTCTGGCATGGCTGCATCTGCTCTTGTTGCCACCTCCCTAGTTAAGAACGATAATAAATTTGTTGAGTTAGGCATAAGAATTAACAACTGGGCATCTATACTGCAAACTAAATTGTTTGCAATCCTAATGGCGCTAAAGCTAACCTATGACACTGAGCTTGACTGGATCATCATTACTGATTCTATGTCATCATTGAAAGCTCTTGACTCATATAATGACTCCAACAACATGCTCATTGGAGAAGCCAGGTATAGACACTCAAAAATTAGGGACAAAGGAATTAATGTACAATTGCTACGGATCCCATCACACATTGGATTACTCCTTCATGATAAAGTTGATATGTTAGCCAAGAAGAGTACCCAGAAGGAGAATGTAGAATATAACTTTGGTATAACTGTGTCTAGCATTAGGAATAATATTAGGAGATAGGTAAATAATGAAAATGATTGTTAAAGGAATGCAGTTAGAAACCTGAGTAGATCTATAACCCACTATGATAACATGAACATAGATAAGTATGTTTATGGAGCAACATGCAATGTGAACAGACTGACTGATGTTGTAGTGGCCAGGCTTAGGCTTGGTTACAAGTACTGACTGATGTTGTAGTGGCCAGGCTTAGGCTTGGTTACAAGTACTTCTGGCAGTTTGGGAGACACACAGATGATGATCAAACTAAATGTAAATTATGTGATCAGGCATATGGTCACTGTCTTGAATATTATGTGCTTAATTGTCTACTTACTGAGGAATACAGAGACAGACAGTATAATAACCTATGTGACATGTCAAGATATCTTATTAATGAAAATAAGATACCAAATATACTAAGCAAATTTCCTGAATTTGCTTGTAACAGATAAGTGAACTATAGATATGTAGATATAAATCGATATGTATTCCTGTTAATCCTTAGGGGCCTAGTTCCTGGGCCTTTTTTGTATCCATATGCTCTCGCACTTCCGTCCACAGGATAGATATGGGGTGAACAATAAACTAGCCACTTCGGTGGCAAAATCTAAAAATCTAATCTAGTCAGGCTAATACCCTTCTCAGTGTCAGCAAGAACATTAGTCTTCAACTACAATGTTAGATCATTGAGAAAGCACTATGAAAACCTCATTTCACTACTTAAGTCTCTAAATGCTACTATAACTTTCATTATACTTACTGAAACCTGGCTCAGACAAGATCTGACAGACATATTTACCATACCTGCTTACACAGCCATACATAACTGTAGGCCCGACCAATCAGGAGGAGACACTGCCGTCTATTACTCTGATGAGCTATAATGTGTGAAATCAACTAATGTACAGGACGAAAACAGTGAATACATAATAGCTCAATTCACATCAAGAACACTTAAGAAACCTATAGCAGTTGGTGCAGTCTACAGACTACCACACTCAAACACTTACACTTTTACCAGTAACCTTAGAAACATTATAATTGAGTCTGAGTTGAATAAACACCATCTGATACTAGCAGGAGATTTCAACATCAACCTTATCCACGCAACCGAACCTCCAGTAATTGATTTCACAAATGCTTTGAACAACAGCTTATTGCTATCCACTATAACAAAGCCAACAAGAATCTCTGACACTAGTGCCTCGTTACTCGACCATATCTGGACCAACATAATATCCCCACTACAAGCAGGTATAATCACAGACAACACCACAGACCGCTATAAGCAGGTATAATCACAGACAACACCACAGACCACTACAAGCAGGTATAATCACAGACAACACCACAGACCACTACAAGCAGGTATAATCACAGAAAACACCAGAGACCACTACAAGCAGGTATAATCACAGAAAACACCACAGACCACTACAAGCAGGTATAATCACAGAAAACACCACAGACCACTACAAGCAGGTATAATCACATATAACACCACATATCACTATCCTGCCTTTCTCATAACCAACTTATCTAAACTGCCTCAAGAAACAAGGAAGATATCATTTCGCCTGCATGATGAGACATCGATAAACAACCTAAAACTAGCTCTAGGTGCCATTGATTGGCAGAGAGAGCTAGATGACAGTAATAATATCGATAAAGATATCAAAATTTTTTTACATAAAACCCTAAACCTCTACAACGAGCATTGCCCAATCAAAACGAAACAGATCACAGGAAAGAGGCTAAACAGCCCATGGCTAACTAGAAGTATCCTCAAACCTATTAATAAAAAACACGAAATTGAAAAGCAGTTCAGATTAGGCTTAATTACTAAAGAATTTACTAAAAGATACACATCAATACTAACAAAACTAATACGTAAATCAAAGCAAATGTATAATGAAAATAGATTTAGTGAAATGAAAGGTGACATGAAAAGTACCTGGCAAACCCTCTCCAAAATTTTGGGCTCAAGGAAACCGACTGGAAATAGAGAGATAGACTTAACTAAACCAGATGAACCTCACATGCAACCTATAGACACGGCCAACAAATTTAATGACTTCTTCTCTACTGTAGGATCAAAGCTAGCGAGTCAAATTCCAAGCTCAAATACCCATCTGAGCGAGTACCTCACTGGCAACTATTCAAATGCTCTATTTCTAGCTCCAACTAATCCCACTGAAGTCTCACTCATCATTAAATCATTAAAAAACAAATCAGGTGATCTGGATAACTTGCTGCCATTCATATATAAAATAGCTGCACCAGAACTGTCGCCCATTACTGCAACAATGTTTAACAAATCTATAGTTTCCTCATCCTTCCCATCCATAATCAAGACAGCAAGGGTCACCCCGATCCACAAAGGAGAAGATCCAACTGATTTGAACAATTACAGACCAATATAAAACTTGCCCTTACTATCAAAGATATTTGAAAAAATAATACACAAGCGACTTTATTCATACCTTACATCCAACAACATACTTAGCCCATGCCAGTTTGGATTTAGACCAAAAAAAAAAAGCACGAATGATGCTGTTATACAACTGTTTGACCTAATATACACAGCTCATGATAAGAATGAATATCTCCTGGGGCTCTTTTTTGACTTAAGAAAAGCGTTTGACACAGTTGACCACAATCTCTTGCACCTCAAACTGAATCATTATGGCATAAGAGGACATTCTCTTGACTACCTAAAATCCAATCTTAACGACAGACACCAGTATGTGCATACAAATGGAGTCAACTCTGCTATCCAACCTGTAGCTGTAGGAGCACCCCAAGGTAGTGTCCTAGGCCCACTCCTCTTTCTCATCTACATTAATGATCTCCCCAATGGATCCTAACTCCTTACACTAGTTCTATTCGCAGATGACACTACATATGTCTACTCCCATTCAGACCAGGTGTGCTTAAAAACACTGTAAACAATGAACTGCTAAAGATATATGTTTGGATGATGACCAACTAACTCACACTCAACGTAGACAAAACTTACTTCATGCTGTTTGGCAACAGAGCCTCAAATATTCAACTCAACATACTGTTTAATGGTTCCCCTATATCAAGACACACGGAGGACAAATTTCTAGGTCTCCTTGACTGTAATCTTAAATTTCAGTCCCATACCCATCACATAGCCAAGAAAATTTCCAGATCAGTAGGAATCCTTTCCAAGATACGCTACTATGTACCACAAACGACTCTCCTTACCCTGTACCACTCTCTAATATATCCTTGCCTCACATATGTTATCTGTGCCTGGGGCTCAGCCACCTTAGACCATTAATAATTCAACAAAAAGCTGCTCTGTGGGTGATAACCAGCTCCTGTGCTAGACAGCACACCCCACCACTTTTCAAAAGACTCAACTTGCTAAATATACAAGACATACACTCTTATTATTGTGCCTACTACATGTAAAGGACTTTAAACTCCACTGTAAACCCTCCCCTAAAACTACTCCTTGACAGTTACAACAGAATGCAGTCACAATACAAGGCATAAGGCCCTTTTCAACATCCCTCGAGTAAGACTCTCACTTTCCAAGAATACTATGCACATAAAAGGCCCAAAGATCTGGAACTAGCTACCAGAACAGGTCAAGGAACCCAGACAACTAGTAAATTTAGGACTCTGCTAAAAAATCATCTAATCTCACAATATTAACCAAATCAACCAAACATCTACTGACTAGTTTTATCATGTGACCTCCTGGCATTTAATTCTGCCATTCCATAAAATATTACCACCTGCACCATTCCTTGTAAATTAGATTTTGTACTAAGTATACATAAGATTTATTAAGTCCAAATAAGATTGTATAACAGCTAACCACTTTTCTATGAATAACAAAAAAAGGCACAATACCGTGATTGGAACGATAAACAAATAACCCACACATACAAGATAAGAGCTTACGACGACGTTTCAGTCCGACTTGTCTTTCTTCTGTCTGGTGTTTCTGTTCCTTCATTATTAATTTCACCACTTCCCTTTTTCCCCACACTTGCTCTCCCTATGTGGGCACCTAGCTCCCTTGCAGTACTCCTCTTTCTTTGTATTTGACTGGCTCATCCTTAATTCCCCACTACTACCACTACCACTACAACTACTACTTCGTCTACTACTAGTACTAGTAAGTAAGTAAGTAAGTTTATTCAGGTATACACAAATAAAGTTACATAGAATTATCATACATAGCAGCATATGTGTAGAGAACCTAGGATAACCCAAAAAAGTCAGACAGAGTAACTTCTTTCCATTGGGGTCCTTTACTACTACTACTACTACTACTACTACTACTACTACTACTACTACTACTACTACTACTACTACTACTACTACTACTACTACTATTACTACTGCTACTACTACTACTACTACTACTACTACTACTGCTACTACTACCACCACTACCTCTTCCTGCCTATATATAGCCGTCCTGCTCCACTTCATGGTTAGTGTGACTTTGTAAATGATCCAAGTCGGACCGAAACGTCGTCATAAGCTCCTCTCTTCTATGTGCAGGTTATTTGTGTATCGTTCCAGTCACGGTATTGTGCCTTTTTTGTTATTTATGGACCCCGCAGTTAAGCGTCATATTCTCTCCAACTTTTTTAATGTTCTTCCCTTTTTTAAACCCCTCTTTCGATCTTATGAGGCTGCTCTTATTGCTACTAGGCATCGTAAGAATCAGCTTCACTTTCTACGTGACTGTCTTGCTGAACAAGTTCTGCTCCCTTCCTTCTCCCATTTCCTGAAAACCAACCCACTGGGCACTCCCTTTCCTGATCATGCCCGTCTCCTACTTCAACAGCTCATTCTTTCTACTAAGTCTCACGTTGAAGATGCCTTCTTTACTTTCCGTCAGCGTCAACGTGCTTTCTTTGTGGCCCTACCACAAGATCTCTGTAACCTTCTCTCTACCATTGCCTTTGACACTGCTCGCCTGAATACACAAATTCATTCTTCAAAATTACAGAATAAACTTCAACGTCTTATCTCAGATAGCCCTTGGTCTAAATTCTCCCTCACCGACTGTGTTACTAACCTGTCTACTGTCTCACTCTCTCGGTATGAGCTTGAACTTCTTGGTTTTGGTCTTTCCTTTGCCACTTCACCTGCCCCTCGCGCTGGCATTGCCCTGATTAGCTATTCTGATTCCTTTCATCAATCTCACTCCTGTAATCTTCCTGACTTGTCCACTTTTCGTGGCGCTCTCCTTCCTGCTCTTGTTAGTCTGTTTTCTAAGAATCACCACCTTCTGCGCCGTTACCAACTTGCCCTTTCTTCTCTTAAATCGAACACTAACATTGTCATACTGTCTTCTGACAAAGGTAATTCGATAGTTATCCTTGATCGCGAGGATTTCCTCCGTAAAGCTGATGTCTTGCTCTCTGACTCACGTACCTAAACTCCTCTCGTTTCCAACCCTCTTGATCGCATCAAGAGAACTTTCAACAAGAAACTAAGGACTCTCTCCGACCTCTGTCCTCCTGACTTTGACCTTGTTCAACGGTTTCGTGTCATCTGTCCCTCTCTTCCCTATTTATATGGCCTTCCCAAAACTCATAAACCTGATATTCCTCTTCGTCCTATCATATCCTCTAGAGGATCTGTCTCTTATTCTCTTGCTTCTTGGTTGGCCAAAACCCTCACTCCCTTTTTTGGTACTTTTTCTCCTGCCCTCCTCCATCATTCTCAAGACTTCATTGAACAGGTTTGCTCTCTCCCAACCTGTAAGATGCATAGTCTTGACGTTGAGTCCCTCTTCACCAATGTCCCTCTTGATGATGTCCTTGATTTCCTTAGAGAGAAGGCCCATGAAGAGTTTTTACATCTCCCTATACCTACTGATGTCTTTCTTGATCTTATCTGCCTCTGTGTGAACTCTAATTCCTTTTCCTTCCAAGGAAAATATTATTCTCAAACCTTTGGTGTTACTATGGGCTCTCCTCTCTCTCCTGTTCTTGCTAATCTTTTCATGGAATACTTCGAGACTGTTCTTCTTCCTACCATCGATGTGCAACCTTCACTCTGGCTCTGCTATGTGGATGACATCTTTGCTCTGTGGCCTAATGACTCCAGTCTCTTCCAGCCTTTTCTTGAAGCACTTAATAATCCATTAAGTTTAAAGCTGAATGGGAATCTAATTCCTTGCTTCCCTTCCTTGATGTCCATGTCCACCACTCAGATACAGGTTTTTCCTTTTCCGTTTACCAAAAACCTATGCACAGTGGCATGTACATTCACTACTTTTCCAATCATGCTTCCCCTGTCAAGAAAAGTGTTCTTATCTCCCTCTTTCTCCGTGCTCTCCACATCTGTGATCCTCATTTCCTTCCAGCAGAAATTTCCACTCTTCATAATTCGTTTCCCCATCTTGGCTAACCTTCCCATTTCATAGACTCTGCTCTCTCACGTGCTAAATGTAATTTCTTCTCTCCCAAACTCTCTACTCCTGGGAACTCTTCTGTCCTCTGCCTTCCCTACATTTCCAGTCTTTCTAATCTCAACAATTCTCTCCGTCCCTTAGACATCAAGCTTACTTTCCGCCAGACTAACACTCTTCGCACTAATCTCGTTCATACCTCTCCTCCCTCCACAGATGTTCCTGGTGTCTACTCTATTTCTTGCTCCTCCTGTTCTCTTCAATACTTTGGAGAAACTGGTCAATCTCTTTCTGACAGACTTAGGGAGCACAAAAATAGTGTTAGGCTTGCCGACACTAACAATGCTCTGTTCTGTCACGTCAGAGATTACAGCCATGCAATTGACTGGTCTTCTGCTAAAACTGTCTTCCCAACTTCCAACTCTAGCAGTCGCCGTCTAGTTGAATCCTCTCTAATACACAACTTTCCTTGTACGAATCTTAGCCCTGGCTTCGTCTTTGTAGATGCCTTCCTCTCACACTACATTGTAAAATGCTCCAAATTTCAGAACACCCGTGACTTAACCTGATTCCTCATTTTTTCTTCTTCTCCCTCTTCCCCTTTTTTCTTTTCTTTTTCTCCTCTGGGTTGTCTTTCTTCTGTCTTGTGTTTCTGTTCCTTCATTATTTATTTCACCACTTCCCTTTTTTCCCACCTATGTGCACTTGCTCTTCCTCTGTGGGCACCTAGCTCCCTTGCAGTGCTCCTCTTTCTTTGTATTTGACTGGCTCCTCATTAATTCCACACTACTACCACTACCACTACTACTACTACTTCTACTACTACTACTACTACTACTACTACTACTACTACTACTACTACTACTACTACTACTACTACTACTACTACTACTACCACCACTACCTCTTCTTGCCTATATATAGCCGTCCTGCTCCACTTATGGTTTTGTGTGACTTTGTAAATTGTCCAAGTCGGACCGAAACGTCGTCGTAAGCTTCTCTCTTCTATGTGTGGGTTATTTGTGCACTATTCTATGTTTAGTTTTAAGTAATAATTACTATGTACTATTATCTTATCTAGTTTTAATTAGTTACTATGTATTAGGATTAGTTTGCCCGAAATGCATCAGCATGTTAGTGGCTATCTTTGTACTTAGCAAATCAAAACTGTAATTACACATTGTAAGCTTTACAAAGAAATAAACTTATTATTATTATTATTATAAGGAACATGCCTTGAGGTCTGCTCGCTAATGGAAATTTTGCTCGTGTATGGAAACAAAAATTGAACCATTGCTCGTATTTGGAAAAACTCGCACGTGGATGCGCTCGCAAGTAGAGGTTCCACTGTATATACAAAGTTTTTAGATGTCTCAGCATTGTTTTAAACATGCTGGAGTATATATGAAACTTCTTGAAGCATGGTATTTATGATGAGTGTCACTAAACTGCTGACAGGGTAAGCAGTGGAGTGACATGATAGTGCACTGCTGCAGGGAACCCTGGCTTATTTGTTGTCATTGTTTCACACAAACAGGTATATCTGTCTGCTTGTCTATCTGCCTGTCTTTCTGTCTACCTGTGTGTCTCTGTTCTTCTACCTGCCTGTGTGTGTGTCTTTCCATTTGCTTGTCTCTCAGTCTCAGATAGCAGCTTGTAAACCAAGATGTATTACAAACAATGCAGAAGTGACAGTGTATTACTTGCCAATCATGCTTATTATGTCTTATATCTACAAGCACTGAATAGTGCTTTGCTTGGAATTTTTGGGTTATCCTAGGTAATTTACACTATGTATAATAACTGTACTTATGTGTACATGTGAGAGACAGACACAGAGATATAGAGAGAAAGAGGTCTAGACAAGCAGAGATGCAAACAGAGATAGAGACAGAGATACAAACAGACAGATACAGATAGAGAGACAGGAAAAGCCAGCCAGCCGGTCAGCCAGCCAGTCAGCCAGCCTGCTGAATACGGATTACACATGTTCCAGAATAATTTCTCTTTACAAAGGGCATAGGACATTATGGCAGGATGACACTACCAGTGGTATCAAAAATGAAAGGATGCTTCACAAATGTTACCAATGGGTTATTATTGAGGTTTTTTATATTTTTCCTTGACCACTTGTGGCCACATCCATCACTTTCCTCTTAAAGGGGGAGTGTTAATATGACATGACATAAGTTATATTAGTAGGTTGGTGGACAGCAACCACTCAGGGAAGTACTACAGTCCTGCCAGATGACTGTAAAACAGAAACCTGTAACTGTTTTACATGATTGTAGGATTGCTGGTGTCTTTTTCTGTATCATAAAGATGCTGGATAACAGGTATATCTTGCTACTTCTACTTACAATTAGGTCACACTACACAGGCACGAACATGCATATATACACATACACACATCTAGGTTTTTCTTCTTTTTTCTAAATAGCTCTTGTTCTTTATTTCCTCTATTGTCCGTTGGGAAGCGGAAATGAATCTTTCCACCATAAGCCATGCGTGTCACATGAGGCAACTAAAATGCCAGGAGCAATGGACTAGTAGCATTTTCTCTTGTAAACATTTACTAAAAAAGACAAGAGGAAAAGAGAAGAAGAAAAGCTTCTTAAAACTGGGATGCTTGAATGTGTGTGGAAGTAGTGAAGATGACAAGAAACAGATGATTGCTGATGTTATGAATGAAAAGAAGTTGGATGTCCTGGCCCTAAGCGAAACAAAGCTGAAATGGGTAGGAGAGTTTTGGCGTCAAAAAATAAATTGGATTAAGTCAGGAGTATCTGAGAGAGTTAGAGCTAAGGAAGGGGGTAGCAATAATGTTGAAGGATCAGTTATGGAAAGAGAAGAGGGAATATAAATGTGTAAATTCACAGACTGTGTATTAAAATAAGGGTTGGATGTGAAAAGTGGGTCATAATAAGCATGTATGCACCTGGAGAAGAGAGGAGCATAGAGGAGAGAGAGAGATTTTGGGAAATGTTAAGTGAATGTATAGGAAACTTTGAACCAAGTGAGAGAGTAATTGTGGTAGGGGACATAAATGATAAAGTAGGAGAGACCTTTAGATATGGTGTGGTAGGTAAGTTTGGGGTGCCAGGTGTAAATGATAATGGGAGCCCTCTGATTGAACTTTGTATAGAAAGGGATTTAATTATAGGTAATACATTGTGAGGGAAAAGTTCAATAGATAGGAGTAGCGATATAGTAATGATAGTTTCATTGCCGGCTACTTGTTAAGGTAGGGTAAGACCAGCTCCCGCTATCCCCCCCCCTTTTTCTCCCTCCCCGAAAGTGATAGTTTGATTGCCGGCTGCTTGTTAAGGTAGGGTCAGTCTAGCTCCCGCTATCCCTTCCCCTCCTTCTTCCACCCCCCGGAAAGGTGACGTGTGGGGCTCTGGTCCAAACAGTTATCACCAGACTCACAACTCCCAGCACTACTGTAAGTACATGCCTGCCTTGTATTCTAGTGGATTTATTGGTTGAAAGCTTCACTTTTCACAAATAATAAACTTAGTCCCTTCAGTCTTGCTCTAGGTTGACTGTTGTAATGATCACCACGTCTTTTAGGTATTGTACTTATCATGGAGAGTGATTTCTTAAGCAGTGGGTAACCTGTCTATATTTCCAGCTTGAATGACAGAGAGGGTCACCTGCCAATTAACGAGTAGAATTTAAGGAGACGGGCTAACGTTCAGAGATATCCCAAATTTTGATCCACTTACCTGTTTGTGTATGCCAGTAGCAGGATATAACCCCTCATCATTGTAGTGGAGAAAACCTGCTTTCCTGTCATCTGGAAGGATTACTGAAAGCTAGAAAATCTGTGAAGAATGAGCCGGTGGGTTGTCATCAACACCTGCGACCCCCCCCATCATCAGCAACGGCTACGATTTCAAGAACACACAGTGTCAACAACACCAGACATCCAAGTTTTATTTATATCTATTAGCGTTGAATTCAGCTATCATTTATATTTTTTATTTTTCATTTTCTTTAATGTAGGATTAATATTTCATATTTAAGTGTTTTATATTTTATATTTTCTAAATAATAAAGTGTTTATATTTGTCAGTTTTTATTCTTTTTCTATACATTAATTTTCCTGAGGTGGAGCCAGCCTTGGTAATACTGTCTGAAGTTGTTACTGGGCTGAGTAAGCCTTCACAAGTGGCGACCTTGCCAGGATTCGACTCAACTGAATCAAGATTCAACTCCATCTCGAATCTACTATTGGAACTTCAACGCCGCATACCACAGATGGTTACCACCAGCCATGAGTAATCATTCTCTATGGTAGGACTACAGTACAGGTATTTAAAAGATTTGGTGATTGTTATAGTCTCAATTTATTGTAAGTCAAGTCAGGTAGGATATAATATTTAATTCTGCCACCTTTTTGTTCGAGCTTGAAACACTTTGGAGGATTAGACTCTAGGGAGCCGAGATTTTCCAGTGACAATTTGTTTCATTGAGTTCTTTATT
Organism: Cherax quadricarinatus; assembly: GCF_038502225.1. Taxonomy (NCBI): domain Eukaryota; kingdom Metazoa; phylum Arthropoda; class Malacostraca; order Decapoda; family Parastacidae; genus Cherax; species Cherax quadricarinatus. The sequence continues at coordinate 96,316 of NW_027195392.1, forward strand.
ATATCAAGGGAACTGTCGTAGGACACTCTTGATTTCTTGGTGAGAAGATTGGATGGTAAAGGGACCCCATTCTACTTACTGTTTGCTCAGAGCCGTCATAGAACCCTTCGTTTTCATTAATACATATTTTTTAATTGAAGCAGGGATCTAGCCCTCTGGTTTATTTGCAGTTTGAGCAGAGCAGGAATTGAACCCTCCATTTTCTTTAATACCCGTTTCATTTCCCCTGATAGTTTAAGTTATTCTTGCAAGTATGGAGGAATACCAGTTTTGGATGAATGCTGGAAGTAAGTTAGGAATAACAGGGAAAAATTTAAAATCTTTCATTAGTGCTAAGATCCAGGAAAGACTTGAAAGAGAGAGAATTGAGAGAGAAGAAAGACAGAAAGAGAAAGAGAAAAGAAAAAGGAGAGAGAGAGAATTGAGAGAGAAATTCAAGAAAGACAGTTAGAAAGAGAGAGAGAAGACAAAAAGGAGCGTGATAGACTTGATCGTGAAGAAAGAGCTAGATAACGTGAGGAACAGGCTAAAATTCTTGAGGAACTGGCTAAAATAAGAGAACTTGAGGAAAGAGCAAAGGATAGAGAAATTGAGGAAAAAGCTAGAGAACGTGAGGAAAAAGCTAGAGAACTTGAGTTAATAGAGAGAGAAAAGGATCGCGAGCTTGAAAAAGCTCGCCTTGAATTAGAGAAAAAAAGTTAACTCTTACACAACAACAATTAGAGGAAGGAGTAATTGAACATCATGCAGCTAGTGCACATATTCCAACACCTAATTTACCTCCCTTCACAGAGGGTGAAGACATTACTTCATACATTATCAGGTTTGAAAATACCGCTACCCTCTGTGAATGGCCTGCTGACACCTGGGCTACCAGGTTAGGAATGTTATTTTCTGGTACCGCTTTGAATATCTATGCAACTTTGTCGCAGAATATTATATGTAATTATAACCTACTGAAGAAGGCAATCCTTAAAGCATATCAAAAAACTACTAATTCTTACAGGAAAGATTTCAGGTATGCCACCTTACAGCCTGGCCAGAACTTTCAGCAGTTACAGGTAACATTCTTTCGTTTGTTCGACTTTTGGATACAGAGTTCAGGAATTGATCACAGTTATGAATCTCTTAGAGACTTCATGGTTGCTTACCAGTTCCTGACAGCTCTTCCTCACCAGATACGAACATTCATTAGAGAACGTAACCTGATTAAAGCTGAGGAAATTGCTGAGGCTTCTGACCTGTATGCTGATGCTCACAATTCCTATAAAGACCTAAAGGGATCGAACCCTAAGGGCAAGGGTTCACCAGACATTAAGAAATCAAAACCTCTAGTGGAAAGTAAAATGACTTCTTTTATTCCTGTTTGTCATTTGTGTGGTGTTAAGGGACATAAAGGTCCAGATTGTCCTTCTAAAAATGTCCAAAAAGTTGGAAGATGTTTTGAAGACTGTATTGACCAAGCACCCTTCTGTTCAGGAACAGTTAATGGACTTAATGTATCTACCATTTTACGAGACACTGGATACACATGTATAGTGATTTCTGATAAGCTGTTCCCTAACCTTAAAGAAACCCATTCCTCTGGTATACTTTCAGACTGCTTGGGCCGTATGGACACTTTTCCTACCATCCGTTGTTACATTAGGTCTAAATGGTTCACAGGTTGGTCTGAAGCCGTACTAGCTCCCATCACTTCTTGCTCCGTACTAATAGGTGCCATTCTTCCTTCTGAGGTTGACCTTTCATCACCAAAGGTGGACATAAGCTTTTCAGATCCTCTTCCTGTAGAGTCAAAGAAGCCCCACGAAAGTTCAGATGAGACAATGTCTCGCGAGATTCATGTGGGTTTAAAAACCAGTGATGCTACTCTCGAAAGCGAGGTAGTAGGATCACCGGTTCACTTATTAGATGAAAGTGAAGATATCATCTCCGATACCATAAATGTCTTGACTTGGGCTCAGATCAAAGCCCAGGCTTCTCCTGCTGTCCATCCTTTGATTTTCCCTGACTTTAAGCCTTTAGATATATCGAAGGACTTTTTTGTCAATTTACAACGTAATTGCCCTTCACTTCAGAATTGCCATAATGCCGCTAAACAAAATCAAGTTATCCAAAGGAAAAACTTTTCATATAAATTTGAATATATAAAAAGTGTCTTGTACAAGTCAGTATTCAAATTAAATTTAGATGAGATAGACTATTCCATCTTAGTTGTTCCAAGTCAATGCAGAGAGACTGTTCTTAAAATGGCTCATGACCTGGCAGTGGCCGGACATTTCTTGCATCGTAAAACCTTAAATAAAATTAGGGAAACCTATTTTTTGCCAAAAATGTCCTCATATGTCACTACCTATTGTAGATCGTGTAAAGTTTGCCAACTGTCATCTTCCCTTGGTACCAGGCGAGTATGGTCAAAATGCCAGTCTTTACGGTACCCTTTGAAAGAGTAGCTATTGACATCATTGGTTCTTCATCTCCACTTTCATCTGGGGGACATAGATATACATTAACATTAGTTGATTATGCTTCAAGTTTCCCTGAAGCCGTTCCCTTAAAGACCATAACTACTACAGAGGTACCTGAAGCCCTTTTGTCCATCTTCTCCAGAGTGGGCATCCGTAGAGAAATTTTGTCTGACCGTGGGACACAATTCATATCTGACTTAATGCAACATCTATACCAACTTCTGGGAGTGAAGCCTCTCTTCACCACACCCTATCATCCCAGCTGTAATGGGAGGATTGAACGCCAGCATTTGATTCTCAAGTTCATTTTAAGGAAACTTTGCTCCCTTAAACCTAAGGAGTGGCATTGTTACCTACCCTGTGCTTTGTTTGCCATGAGGGAAGTTCCCAGTGACTCTTTGGGATTTTCACCTTTTGAACTTCTCTATGGTAGACCGGCCAGAGGCCCATTGTCCATCCTTCATGACTTATGGACTAATGAGGACGTAAAGGCTGAGGTTCAGTCTTCTTATCAGTTTCTCCTTGACCTTAGATCCAAACTTGAGGAGACCTCTGACATAGTTTCGAAAAACTTAAGCTTGTCAATGGACTAGTATAAAACCTATTTTGATTCCAAAAGTCAGAGGAGAAGTTTTAAACTAGGAGATGAAGTTCTGGTACTTTTGCCTATCAAGTCAAATAAATTATTAGTAGCATAGAAAGGTCCATATAAAGTATTAAAAATTTGTGGGAAAGTTGACTACCTCATAGAAGTCAAGGGGAAACCTAAGCTTTATCATATCAACATCCTTAAGAAATATTACCCAAGAAATTTGGTTAACTGCCTTAATAACTTTGACTTAGTTTTTCTACACGAACTTGATAAGACAACTGAAGAATGTAAGGTGTGCATAATTGACACCTCTAACTTAGACTATGATGAAGAACTACATGACTTGGTGACTCTTGACCACTAGGCGCAACCAACATTAATATTAATGAATCTTTGGATGACCATAAGGGACATGAACTACTTCAATGTGTGAGTAACTTTTCAGACGTCTTTACTGATATTCCAGGTGTTACCTCCACGGTAGTCCATAAGATTGACTTAGTGACGGACAATCCTATCAAACGAAAATTATACCCAGTTCCAGTTCACCTTAGGGATGCATTTGACCGAGAGGTAGACAAATTAATAAAACTAAAAATCATTGAACCTTCAGTATCTGCATATTGCTCACCAGTAGTCATGGTTAAGAAGGAGGATAATTCATATAGACTTGCTATTGACTTCAGAGGCCTTAATGCTATCACTCGGTGGGATGCTGAGCATATTCCCTTAATAGATAGCGATCTACACAAATTTTATGATGCTTCCTTCTTTTCAGAGATTGATATTGTGCAGGCATATCATCAAGTAATGTTAGATCCTTCTTCTAAGCAGTACACCGCTTTTACTACACACCAAGGACTGATGCAATATAGAACTATGCCCTTCGGTTTGGTAACTGCCTGTGGTACCTACGTGAGACTGATGAGAAAGGTCTTGGGTAATATGCCAAATGTTTCAGTTTATTTTGATAACATTTATATAATGACATCCACGTGGGGCGAACATATCCAAACATTAACATCAGTTTTGCGTAGGTTACGCTCACATGGCCTCACTGCCAAGCCGAAGAGATGCTTCCTTGGGTATAACAAGATTAGATATTTTGGACAGATACTTTGAAATAACTCTCTGCAGCCTCTCCCCAGTAAGATCAAAGCTTTATTAGAATTTAAATTCCCCAAAACCAAAGCTCATGCGTAACTTTCTTGGTTCTGTAAATTTTTATGCATGGTTTATCCCGAACCTTACTGATCTTACAGGCATCTTATCTGACTTCCTTAAAAAGTCTGTGAAGGAACCTCTTGAACTTTCTGACGTAGCTCGAGAAAAGTTTAATGAGATTAAAAGTATCTTTTCGAAAGACCCTATACTTAAGATTCCAGATATTAATAAAACATTTTGTTTAAGAACTAATGCCTCAAATACTGGCTTAGGTGCGGTGTTACTACAACACCATGATGGTACTCCCTTCCCTGTATGCTTCCTAAGCCGGAAACTCCTTCCCACAGAAACGAGATACTCCACCATAGAAAAGGAATGTTTGGCCCTTGTGTGGGGTATCTCCAAACTTAAATTTTATTTGCTGGGAAAAGAATTCATTTTAGAAATGGACCACAAACCTTTGATATACCTAGAAACATTTAAGGGAACCAACGGTCGCCTCTTGAGGTGGACATTGGCACTCCAGGCTTTTAAGTTCCATATTGTGTATATCAGTGGTTCATCCAATTATTTCTCTAACTGGTTAAGTCGTGACAGTCAGTAGAAGATTTGTTGCCTTATGCGACTTCCACATGTTAGAACTTTTTCCTTGCCTATTCTTTTTATACTCCTTGACTATAAGTCTTGGTATGGGGGAGTGTGAGGGAAAAGTTCAATAAATAGGAGTAGTGATATAGTGTGGCATGCAAAGAGTATATAACCTTTATTCGGCGCATGTACACACCCTCATTTACAGGCTATCTCCCCCAACCAGCGAACCAGGTTGCTAAGAGTTGATGATGGGGCCCCATCGTTCAACTAGTGACCAGGTTCTAGCCTATAAGAAGATGGTTTTGGCAATCGCAGAGGTTATGTGGGTACCACTCTCCTGTCTGCCCTTGTCATTCCCATTCTAGAGCTGGTTGAAGCACAGTCTGCTATCTTTTGGCTTCTGTTTCTGCCTTGCTTACCGTGGAGTGCACTATACTTATCACTGTACATAGTGTACATATTGCTGTTCTAAACTGGTGAAGGATAATATAAGTCTAAACTTTTTCTGATGTGTTTATTTTGCTCCCATTACACCCGGGATAACAGGCCATTTGGAATCCTGGGTTGTAATATGGGTAGCCTGTCCGAGAGCTGAAGCTGGACTTAGAGAAATGGTTGAGCTTAGGATGAAGCTTGTAGCAGGAACATTGTGCAGCTTGTTGTCTGGCATTGCATTAGCTTTGCCAACGCTTTACAAATTTTGCATGTCAGTTTTGTTATGGTCAGCCTTGCTATTGTGTGATCGTTCAACAGCTCACTACTAGCTTGTTCGGTGTTCTCGCTTCGCTTCGGTCAATCTTCTAGAACAGTGTAGCTGTCTGGCATTGCTTTACAAATTTTGTGTGTCAGTTGTTACTAGCCTGTTCGGTGTGGAGAATTTTGCAGTCAGCTTTGCTTGTATGCATATTCTGCAATCGTACTGTGCATAGCTAAGTGTGTTCTGCAAATTAACGTGTTACGTTGGGGTATTCTGCAATCGTACTGTGCATAGCGAATAACTTATGCCACCTAGACGAGTCAGACGTCTGGTGTCGGCATATACTTTGCATAACCTTCCTAAATTGTCCCTACAGCGTTGTTGGCAAATTGCTTGTTCCATTGGCATTAAATACAAACACACTCTCACAGCTGCGCAACTGCGTTCACTGATTGCTGACAAACTTATAGAAGAAGAGATGGCACATCAGACTCCTCCCTCTACGGGAGCTAGGGCAAAAACTACGTTTTCGCAGGAGGAAGATGATACACCTACGGAGCAAAATGGTCAGTATAGTGCAGCTGGGTTGTCTCAAGGTGAATCAGCGTCGTTGGCACTTGAGCTGGCAAAAATCAATCTTGAGCAAACTAGGGAACAGAGAGCATTCGCAAGGGAAGAATTTGATATGGAAAGAGAAAGGAGGCAGTTTTCGCATTCTGTAAATGATTTTAGTTTACAAAAAGCAGTACAGCTTGTTCCCCGCTTCAATGAGGCCGAACCAGAACAATTTTTCGAAAGCTTCGAAAATCAGGCTCGAGCGTTGAGGTGGCCAGAACAGCATTGGGCATCGTTGGCTCATACAGCATTATTGGGTAAGGCACAGGAATTTACGTCAGTATTAAATGACGCTGAATTTTCCGATTATCAAGTAGTGAAGACCACAGTGTTGGAAGCATATACATGTATCCCAGCCAAATATAGAAAGATTTTCAAGCTGAGCAGACGACAGCTTGGTCAATCCCTAGTGGACTTTGTGAGAGAGCAAACCAAAGCTTTTACCAGCTGGTATAAAGCAAGTGGTGTGTCTACCTCTGAGGAGCTAGTACAGCTTGTTCTGATTGATAACCTGCTGGAGTCTGTGGGACCAGAGGCTCGAGTCTTTCTGCAGGATCGTGACTTAACCACTGCATTGGAGGCAGCCAGGTTGGCTGATACCTTCGAAACTAACCGCTCCTTGTCCGAGCGGTCCTGTCTCTCTTTTCAACAGCCTGGCATGAGCAGAGATCGTCAACCTTGGAGAATGAAGTGCCAGCCGGAGGGAGAACGTCCACGTCAGCCAACTAAGTCACCTGGTGAGCCACTCTTCTCAACATGTGGTCCACCTGCAGAGAGGCAAACTACTCATGGTGCATCTCGACAACAGTATCCAGAGAGACACCAGCCAGAATGACACCATTTGCAACGTCAGCAGGGAGTAAAGGGCAAGCCTGTCGTCTGCTTCCTGTGTAATAAAGTAGGTCATGTCTGGAGAGAATGTTGACCTATCCTTGGACGACTCCGATCTCGGAATAGCCACGTTGTTTTATGAGGCACACCGGCCGGAGCCTCGTAAATCAAGTGAACAGACCCTGATCATCCTTCCTATTCCCAGGTTGCAGGATTGCCAGATGTCTCTGTTTCCATGCCCGAGGGACTGTCCTTACGGGAGGAACAACGAAAGGACCCTTCTTTAAAATTCGCTTTTCAGGCAGCCATGGGTAAATTCTCTTTGGGTCATCCAGTCAAGTATGAAGTTAAAAACAATTATTTGATCTGCACTGAGACTGGTAAGGAGATAGAGGGCCGGCAATTGTTTAACAGGTTAGTAGTTCCAACAAAGTATAGACCTCAAATATTAAATATAGCTCATAATACGTCATTAGGAGGACACTTAGGAATTACAAAAACCTTGTATAGAATCACAAAAGAATTTTATTGGCCAAAATTAAAGAAAGATGTGAAGAATCATATTAGGTGTTGCCGAGAATGTCAGCAAGTAGGGAAACCTGGACATTCCATTAAACCTGCACCTCTCCAACCTATACCTGCTGATGGAGAACCTTTTGCAGATTTAATTATAGATTGTGTAGGTCCACTACCTAGGTCAAGGTCTGGAAATCAATATTTATGTACGATTATGGATAAAGTAACCAGATACCCTGAAGCAATTCCCATGCATAGTATTAATACTAAAGCTATTCTCAAAGCTTTAACAAAATTCATTTCTTGTTTTGGCATTCCTAAAACTATTCAAAGTGATCAAGGTAGTAACTTTACTGCCAAAGCATTTAGGGAAGTATTAACTAGGTTAGGGATAATCCACAACTTATCCACTGCCTATCATCCTCAGTCCCAAGGCGCCTTGGAAAGATTCCATCAGACGTTAAAAACTATGATGAGAACTTTTTGCATGCACTTTCCTACAGACTGGGATGAATCACTACCTTTGTTGCTGTTCTCAGTACGAGAGATGGTGCAAGAGTCTACAGTGTATAGTCCGTTTGAGCTGATCTTTGGGCACAATGTACGAGGTCCTCTTCGGGTGCTCAAAGAAGGATGGATGGGAGAAGACGTTAGCTCAACACTCTACAACCCGTCTTCAAGGTTGCAGGTGGCACGTCAGTTAGCCAAGGCTAACCTAAAGACAGCTCAAAGTAAGATGAAACAGAGGTATGACAGAAGTGCAAAATTCCGCTCCTTCCATCCAGGAGACAAGGTGTTGGTGCAGGAACCTATACCTGGCCACACCTTGAAAGCTAGATTTACGGGACCTATGCAGATTGTAAGTAGATTATCTGATGTAAATTATGTGGTAGCTCCCATTGATAAGACCTCAAAAACTAAAATTTACCACATCAATCAATTAAAATCTTTTCATACACCAGTTAAAGTCCCAGTAATGACTCTGTCCTCTACCTCTGAGGACGACTCTGATTCTTTGCACTCTATCTCTGAAATTAATATTAAACTTTCAAATTCTGTCCTCCTCAAGGATCCTAGCCCTTTAATGGAGGGATTATCTGAAACGCAAGCAACAAATTTAATGGAGCTTCTACAGTCATATCCTAATATTTTTTCGGATGTGCCGAAAAAATGTACGTTAGGTTATCATGATGTAGATGTGGGAAACTCTAAGCCAATTAAACTCTCCCCCTACAGAGCTAATCCTGAAAAGCAAAGGCTACTTCAGCAGGAAGTAGAATTTTTGTTGAAGCATGGTTTAGTGGAGGAGTCATGTAGTCCATGGGCTTCACCGTACATCCTTGTGAAGAAGGCTGATGGAGGGTTTCGTATGTGTACAGACTACCATAAGGTGAATGAGGTCACAATTACAGATGGTTACCCTCTTCCTCGTCTGGATGACGTAATTGACTTTGTGGGTAAGGCTACTTTTGTATCCAAGTTAGATCTCCTTAAAGGCTACTCTCAGGTACCTTTGACGGATAAGGCGAAAGAAATCTCTGCCTTCGTAATTCCAGGAGGTCATTATCAATACACAGTTACCCCCTTCGGAATGAAAAATTCCCCCTCTTCATTCCAGAAACTTATCCATCAGGCTATTAACGGACTTGAAGGCACGGCAGCATACCTAGATGATATTGTTGTGGTGTCTGATACTTGGGATCAACACCTACTTAGACTTAAGGCTCTTTTTGAGACCTTTAAGAGTTCCCATTTAACAGTTAATTTATCTAAATCTTCCTTTGGCCAGGCCACTGTCACTTTTCTAGGCCATGAAGTATGTAGTGGTAAAGTTGCACCTAAACTTGCTAAAGTTCTTGCTATTAAAGATTATCCAGTTCCTCACGATAGGAAATCTCTTCAACGTTTCCTAGGCATGATAGGATTTTACAGAAGATTCTGTAAGAATTTCTCAGATATTGTAGCCCCTCTTACCTCTCTTACCAGTCACAAAGTTCTCTTTAATTGGACCTCAGACTGTAACACTGCTTTTAATAAAGCAAAAAGATTATTGTGTAATGCACCCATTCTCTTGTCTCCAGACTTCTCCAAACCTTTTTCATTACAGGTTGATGCTTGTGAGTCTGGTGTTGGGGCAGTACTATTACAAATCGGGAACAAGAAGTTGCAGCCTGTAGCATACTTTTCAGCCAAGTTCCAGCAACATCAGAGAGCTTATTCTACCATTGAAAAAGAAGCCCTCGCGCTGGTACTGGCTTTGGAGCATTTCGATGTTTATGTGGGCCAGACATCGCAGGTGGTCACAGTCTACAGTGATCACAATCCTCTAGTATATCTCCAAGCCATGAAGAATCACAACACAAGGCTTATGAGCTGGACACTAAGGCTGCAGGCCTATAGTATTTCCATTAAATATATTGCCAGCAAAGAAAATATGTTGGCAGACTCTTTATCTAGAGTCTAATATTTTTATTTATTTAGGTTAGGATGTTATTTGTGGTAACCCCTTTTCATGCTCCTTTTTTTATCCCCTGGTGTGGGTTTTTTTTTTTTAGTGAGGGGATGCGGGCTACCGTCCGCCTGTATCTTGGACCTATGCTAGCCTGACTGACTGCTGTCTCACTCTTAAGTTTAGGGTTTGGCTTTTGGTCACGAGAAAAGCTGAGCTCTATCTAAGAGTTGGATGGTAGAGAGGAAAGGCGGTCCCATTATATTGTGCCATGGTGGCACGGTTACCACTGGGAGGTGGCAGCCTAATCCTGAGCCTTCTTGGGGTGGGGGTGTGGCATGCAAAGAGTACGTAACCTTTATTCGGCGCATGTACACACCCTCATTTACAGGCTATCTCCCCCAACCAGCGAACCAGGTTGCTAAGAGTTGATGATGGGGCCCCGTCGTTCAACTAGTGACCAGGTTCTAGCCAATAAGAAGATGGTTTTGGCAATCACAGAGGTTATGTGGGTACCACTCTCCTGTCTGCCCTTGTCATTCCCATTCTAGAACTGGTTGAAGCCCGGTCTGCTATCTTGTGGCTTCTATTTCTGCCTTGCTTACCATGGAGTGCACTATACTTATCACTGTACATAGTGAACATATTCCTGTTCTAAATTGGTGAAGGATAATATAAGTCTAAACTTTTTCTGCTGTGTTTATTTTGCTCCCATTACACCCAGGATAACAGGCCATTTGGAATCCTGGGTTGTAATATATAGTAACGATAGTTTCATTGCCGGCTACTTGTTAAGGTGGGGTAAGTCCAGCTCCCGCTATCCACCCCCTTTTTCTCCCTCCAGGAAAGTGATAGTTTGATTGTCGGCTGCTTGGTAAGGTAGGGTCAGTCTAGCTCCTGCTATCCCTTCCCCTCCTTCTTCCCCCCCCCCGAAAGGTGACGTGTGGGGCTCCTGTCCAAACAGTAATCACTAGACTCACAGCTCCCAGCACTACTGTAAGTACATGCCTGCCTTGTATTCTAGTGGATTTATTGGTTGAAAGCTTCACTTTTGACCAATAATAAACTTAGTCCTTTCAGTCTTGCTCTAGGTTGACTGTTGTAATGATCACCACGTCTTTTAGGTATTGTACTTATCATGGAGAGTGATTTCTTAAGCAGTGGGTAACCTGTCTATCTTTCCAGCTAGAATGACGGAGAGGGTCACCTGCCAATCAACGAGTAGAATTGAAGGAGACGGACTAACGTTCGGAGATATCCCAAATTTTGATCCACTTACCTGTTTGTGTATGCCAGTAGCAGGATATAACCCCTCATCACTGCAGTTGAGAAAACCTGCTTTCCTGTCATCTGGAAGGATTATTGAAAGCTAGAAAATCTGTGAAGAACGAGCCGGTGGGTTGTCATCAACACCTGCGACCCTCCCCATCATAAGCAACGGCTACGATTTCAAGAACACGCAGTGTCACCAACACCAGACACCCAAGTTTTATTTATATTTATTAGCGTTGAATTCAGTTATCATTTATATTTTTCATTTTTCATTTTCTTTAATGTAGGATTAATATTTCATATTTAAGTGTTTTATATTTTATATTTTCTAAATAATAAAGTGTTTATATTTGTCAGTTTTTATTCTTTTTCTATACATTAATTTTCCTGAGGTGGAGCCAGCCTTGGTAATACTGTCTGAAGTTGTTACAGGGCTGAGTAAGCCTTCACATATATATTTTAGGAAAAAGAGGATAAATAAGTATACAAGATATGATGTAGGGAGTAATGGCAGTAGTTTGCTGGATTATGTATTCGTAGATAGAAGACTGTTGAGTAGACTTAAACATGTATATGTTTATAGAGTGGCAACAAATATATCAGATCACCTTTTAGTTGAAGCTACATTGAGAGTAAAAGGTAGATGGGATACAAGGAAAATAGAAGCATCAGGTAAGAGAGAGGTGAAGGTTTATAAACTAAAAGAGGAGGCAGTAGGAGTAAGATGTAAACAACTATTAGAGGACAGATGGGCTAGTGAGAGTATAGGCAATGGGGTCGAAGATGTATCGGGTAGGTTTAAAAATGTAGTGTTAGAGTGTTCAGCAGAAGTTTGTGGTTACAGAAAAGTTGGTGCAGGAGAGAAGAGGAGCAATTGTTGGAATGATGATTGTGAGGGAAAAGTTCAATAGATAGGAGTAGTGAGGGAGTATATAGTAACAATAGTTTCATTGATGGCTACTTGTTTAGGTAGGGTAAGTCCACCTCCTGCTATTCCCCCCCCTTTTTCCCCCTCCACGAAACTGATAGTTTGATTGCCAGCTGCTTGATAAGGTAGGGTCAGTCTAGCTCCCGCTATCCCTTCCCCTCCCTCTTCCCCCCTCTGAAAGGTGACGTGTGGGGCTCCGGCCAAACAGTAATCACTCGACTCACAAGCTCCCAGCACTACTGTAAGTACACGCCTGATCATATTTTAGTGGACTTATTGGTTGAAAGCTTCACTTTTGACCAATAATTAACTTAGTCCTTTCAGTCTTTATCTGTTAAATGTTTTAATAATCACCACATCTTTTAGGTATTGTACTTATCGTGGAGAGTGATTTCTTAAGCAGTGGGTAATCTGTCTCTCTTTACAGCTTGGAATGACAGAGTGGGTCACCTGCCAACCAAGGAGAAGAATAGAAGGAGACGGACTAACGTCCTGAGACGTCACATGTTTAATCTACTTACCTGTTATGCACGCCAACGCAGGACCTAACCCCTCATCATAGCAGTGGTAACGAACCTGTTTTCCTGTCATCTGAAGTAATTATTCACGGCTATACTCTGTGAAGAACGAGCTTGTGGTTGTCACCAACACCTGCGACCCCCTCCACATCAGCAAAGGCTACGATTTCAACACCATGCAGTGTCACCAACAACAGACGCCCCAGTGTCATTATATATCTTAGCGTTGAGTTCAAATGTCATTTTTTTCATTTCATTTTTCATTTTTCTTTCATTTAGGATACCCATTCATGTTTTATTGTTTTACATTTTCCGTTTTTAAATAATAAAGTGTTTATCATTGTCTGTTATTATTTCTTTTTTCTATTCATTAATTTTCCTGAGGAGGAGCCAGCCTTGGCAATACTGACTGAAGTTGTTACAGTGCTGAGTAAGCCTTCACAAGTGGCGACCTTGCCAGGATCAACTCTACTGAATCAAGATTCAATTCCATCTCGAATCTACCATTGGAACTTCAACACCGCATACCACAGATGGTTATCACCAGCCATGAGTAATCATTCTCTATGGTAGGACTACGGTACAGGTATTTAAAAGATTTGGTGATTGTTATAGTCTCAATTTATTGTAAGTCAAGTCTGGCAGGATATAATATTTAATTCTGCCACCTTTTCGAGCTTGAAACACTTTGGAGGATTAGACTCTAGGGACCCAAGATTTTTCAGTGACTATTTGTTTCATTGAGCTCTTTATTTTATCAAGGGAACTGTCGTAGGACACTCTTGATTTGTTAGTGAGAAGATTGGATGGTCAAGTGACCCCATTCTACTTACTGTATGCTTGGAGCCGGCATAGAACCCTTCATTTTCATTAATACATATTGTTTAATTGAAGCAGGGATCGAGCCCTCTGGTTTATTTACAGATTGAGCAGAGCAGGAATTGAACCCTCCATTTTCTTTGATACCCATTTCATTTTTCCCCTCATAGTTTAAGTTATTCTTGCAAGTATGGAGGAATACCAGTTTTTGATGAACGCTGGAAGTAAGTTAGGAATAACAGGGAAAAATTTAGAATCTTTCATTAGTGCTAAGATCCAGGAAAGACTTGAAAGAGAGAGAATTGAGAGAGAAGAAAGACAGTTAGAAAGGGAAAGAGAAGAAGAAAAGGAGAGAGAGAGAATCGAAAGAGAAGAGAAAAAGGAGAAAGAGAACCTTGAAAGACAGGAGAAAAATGAGAGAGAGAGAATTGAGAGAGAAATCCAAGAAAAACAGTTAGAAAGAGAAAGAGAAGACAAAAAGGAGCGTGATATGCTTGATCATGAAGAAAGAGCTAGAGCATGTGAGGAACAAGTTAAATTAAGAGAACTTGAGGAAAGAGCAAAGGATAGAGAAGTTGAGGAAAACGCTAGAGAACGTGAGGAAAAAGCTAGAGAAAGTGAGGAAAAAGCTAGAGAATGTGAGGAAAAAGCTACAGAACATGAGTTAATAGAGAGAGAAAAGGATCGCGAGCTCGAAAAATCTCGCCTGAATTAGAGAATAAAAAGTTAACTTTGACACAGCAACAATTAGAGGAAGGAGTACTTGAACATCATGCAGCTAGTGCACATATTCCAACACCTAATTTACCTCCCTTCACAGAGGGTGATGACATTACTTCATACATTATCAGGTTTGAAAATACAGCTACCCTCTGTGAATGGCCTGCTGACACCTGGGCTACCAGGTTAGGAATGTTATTTTCTGGTACAGCCTTGAATATCTATGCAACTTTGTTGCAGGATATCATATGTAATTATAACCTGCTGAAGAAGGCAATCCTTAAAGCATATCAAAAAACCACAAATTCTTACAGGAAAGATTTCAGGTATGCCACCTTACAGCATGGCCAAAACTTTCAGCAGTTACAAGTAACACTCTTTCGTTTGTTCGACTTTTGGATAGAGAGTTCAGGAATTGATCACAGTTATGAATCTCTTAGAGACTTCATGGTTGCTGACCAGTTCCTGACAGCTCTTCCCCATCAGACACGAACATTCATTAGAGAACGTAACCTGATTAAAGCTGAGGAAGTTGCTGAGGCCGCTGACTTGTATGCTGAGGCTCATAATTCCTATAAAGACCTAAAGGGATCGAACCCTAAGGGCAAGGGTTCACCAGATCTTAAGAAATCAAAGCGTCTAGTGGAAAGTAAAATGACTTCTTTTATTCCTATTTGTCATTTGTGTGGTGTTAAGGGACAAAAACGTCCAGATTGTCCTTTTAAGAAGGTCCAAAAAGTTGGAAGATGTTTTAAAGACTGTAATGACCAAGCACCCTTCTGTTCAGGAACAGTTAATGGACTTAATGTATCTACCATTTTACGAGACACTGGATGCACATGTATAGTCATTTCTGATAAGCTGTTCCCTAACCTTAAAGAAACCCATTCCTCTGCTATACTTTCAGACTACTTGGGCCATACTGACACTTTTCCTACCATCCATTGTTACATTAGGTCTAAATGGTTCACAGGTTGGTCTGAAGCCGTACTAGCTCCCATTACTTCTTGCTCCGTGCTAATAGGTAATGTAAAAAGTGTCATTCTTCCTTCTGAGGTTGACCTTTCATCACCAAAGGTGGACATAAGCTTTTCAGATCCTCTTCCTGTAGAGTCAGAGAAGCCCCTCGAAAGTTCAGATGAGACAATGTCTCGCGAGATTCATGTGGGATTAAAAACTAGTGATGCTACTCTCGAAAGCGAGGTAGTAGGATCACCGGTTCACTTGTTAGATGAAGATAAGATAAGATAAGATAAGATAAGATTTCGTTCGGATTTTTAACCCCGGAGGGTTAGCCACCCAGGATAACCCAAGAAAGTCAGTGCGTCATCGAGGACTGTCTAACTTATTTCCATTGGGGTCCTTAATCTTGTCCCCCAGGATGCGACCCACACCAGTCGACTAACACCCAGGTACCTATTTGCTGCTAGGTGAACAGGACAACAGGTGTAAGGAAACATGTCGAAATGTTTCCACCCGCCGGGAATCGAACCCGGGCCCTCCGTGTGTGAAGTGGGAGCTTTAGCCACCAGGCCACCGGGCCACCAAAGTGAAGTGAAGATATCGCCTCTGATACTATAAATGTCTTGACTAGGGCTCAGACCAAAGCCCAGGCTTCTCCTACTGTCCATCCTTTAATTTTCCCTGACTTTAAGCCTTTAGATATATGAAAGAACTCATTTGTCAATTTACAACGTAATTGCCCTTCTCTTCAGAATTGCAATAATGCCGCTAAACAAAATCAAGTTATTCAAAGGAAAAACTTTTCATATAAATTTGAATATATAAAGGATATCTTGTATAAGTCAGTATTCATATTAAATTCAGACGAGGTGGACTATTCCATCTTAGTTGTCCCAAGTCAATGCAGAGAGACTGTTCTTAAAATGGCTCATGACTTACAAGTGGCCGGACATTTCTCGCACCGGAAAACCTTAAATAAAATTAGGGAAATATATTTTTGGCCCAAAATATCCTCAGATGTCACTACCTATTGTAGATCGTGTAAAGTTTGCCAACTGTCATCCTCTCTAGGTACCCGGAGAGTACCTATGGTCAAAATGCGTATCATTACGGTACCCTTTGAAAGAGTCGCTATTGACATCGTTGGTCCTTTATCTCCACTTTCATCTGGGGGACATAGATATATATTAACATTAGTTTATTATGCTTCGAGTTTCTCTGAAGCCGTACCCTTAAAGACCATAACTACTACAGAGGTGGCTGAAGCCCTTTTGTCCATCTTCTCCAGAGTTGGCATCCCTAGAGAGATTTTGTCTGACCGTGGGACACAATTCACATCTGACTTAATGCAACATCTCTACCGACTTCTAGGAGTGAAGTCTCTCTTCACAACACCCTATCATCCCAGCTGTAATGGGAGGATTGAGCGCCAGCATTCGGTTCTCAGGTCCATTTTAAGGAAACTTTGCTCCCTTAAACCTAAGGAGTGGCATCGTTACCTACCCTGTGCTTTGTTTGCCATGAGGGAAGTTCCCAGTGACTCTTTGGGGTTTTCACCTTTTGAACTTCTCTATGGTAGACAGGCCAGAGGCCCATTGTCCATCCTTCATGACTTATTTACTAATGAGGAGGTGAGTGCTGAGGTTCAGTCTTCTTACCAGTTTCTCCTTGACCTTAGATCCAAACTTGAGGAGACCTCTGACATAGTTTCGAAAAACTTAAGCTTGTCAATGGACCAGTACAAAACCTATTTTGATTCCAAAAGTCAGAGGAGAAGTTTTAAAATAGGGGATCAAGTTCTGGTACTTTTTGCCTATCAAGTCAAATAAATTATTAGTAGCATGGAAAGGTCCATATAAAGTATTAAAAATTTGTGGGAAAGTTGAGTACCTCATAGAAGTCAAGGGGAAACCTAAGCTTTATCATATCAACATCCTTAAGAAATATTACCGAAGGAATTCGGTTAACTGCCTTAATAACTTTGAATTAGTTTTTCCACACGAACTTGATAAGACAACTGAAGAATGTAAGGTGTGCGTAATTGACAACTCTAACTTAGACAATGATGAAGAACTACATGACTTGGTGACTCTTGACCACTCTGGCACAATCAACATTAAAATTAATGAATCTTTGGATGACCATAAGAGACATGAACTACTTCGATGTGTAACTTTTAAGACGTCTTTACTGATATTCCAGGTGTTACCTCCATGGTAGTCCATAAGATTGACTTATTGACGGACAATCCGGTCAAAGGGAAATTATATCCAGTTCCAGTTCACCTTAGGGATGCATTTGACTGAGAGGTAGACAAATTATTAAAACTAAAGGTCATTGAACCTTCAGTTTCTGCATATTGCTCACCAGTAGTCATGGTTAAGAAGGAGGATAATTCATATAGACTTGCTATTGACTACAGAGGCCTTAATGCTATAACTCGGTGGGATGGTGAGCCCATGCCCTCAACAGATAGCGATCTACATAAATTTGATGACGCTTCCTTCTTTTCAGAGATTAATATTGTGCAGGCATATCATCAAGTAATGTTAGATCCTTCTTCTAAGCAGTACACCACTTTTCCTACACACCAAGGACTGATGCAGTATAGAACTATGCCCTTCGGTTTGGTAACTGCCTGTGGTACCTACGTGAGACTGATGAGAAAGGTCTTGGGTAATATGTCAAATGTTTCAGTTTATTTTGATAACATTTACGTAATGACATCCACGTGGGGCGAACATATCCAAACATTAACATCAGTTTTGCGTAGGTTACGCTCACATGGCCTCACTGCCAAGCCAAAGAAATGCTTCCTTGGGTATAACAAGATTAGATATCTTGGACTGATACTTTCTAATAACTCTCTGCAGCCTCTCCCCAGTAAGATCAAAGCTTTATTAGAATATAAATTCCCCAAAACCAAGAAACTCATGCGTAGCTTTCTTGGTTCTGTAAATTTTTATGCACGGTTTATCCCGAATCTTGCCGATCGTACAGGCATCTTATCAGACTTCCTTAAAAAGTCTGTGAAGGAACCTCTTGAACTTTCTGACGTAGCTCGGGAAAAGTTTAATGAGATTAGAAGTATCTTTGCGAAAGACCCGGAAGTACCGGCAAACCTCTAATGAATGAATGAATGAACGGACTAACGTCCTAAGACGTCCCATGTTTAATCTACTTATCTGTTATGTATGCCAATGCAGGAACTAACCCCTCATCATAGCAGTGGTAACGAACCTGTATTCCTGTCATCTGAAGAAATGATTCATGGCTATACTCCGTGAAGAACGAGCCGGTGGTTGTCACCAACACCTGCGACCCCCCCCACATCAGCAACGGCTACGATTTCAACACCACGCAGTGTCACCAACACCAGATGCCCCAGTATCACTATGTATCTTAGCATTGAGTTCAAATGTCATTTTTTTCATATCATTTTTCATTTTTCTTTCAATTAGGATACCTATTCATGTTTTATTGTTTTACATTTTCCGTTTCTAAATAATAAAGTGTTTATCATTGTCTGTTATTATTTCTTTTTCTATTCATTAATTTTCCTGAGGAGGAGCCAGCCTTGGTAATACTGACTGAAGTTGTTACAGGGCTGAGTAAGCCTTCACAATGATGTAAAGAGAGTAGTAAGGGAGAAAAAGTTAGCATATGAGAAGTTTTAAGAAAGTAGAAGTGATGCAAGGAGGGAAGAGAATATGGAGAAAAAGAGAGAGGTTAAGAGAGTGGTGAAGCAATGTAAAAAGAGAACAAATGAGAGAGTGGGTAAGATGTTATCAACAAATTTTACTGAAAATAAGAAAAAGTTTTGGAATGAGATTAATAAGTTGAGGAAGTCTAGAGAACAAATGTATCTGTCAGTTAAAAATAGGAGAGGAGAGTTATTAAATGGGGAGTTAGAGGTATTGGGAAGATGGAGGGAATATTTTGAGGAATTGTTAAATGTTGATTAATATAGGGAAGCTATGATTTCGTGTATAAGGCAAGGAGGAATAACACCTTATAGGAGAGGGGAAGAGTAAGTTGTGAGTGTGGGGGAAGTTTGTGAGGCATTGGGTAAAAGGAAAGTGAGAAAGGCAGATGAGATTAATGGAACATAGATGGAAATGTTAAAAGCAGGTGGGGATATAGTTTTGGAGTGGTTGGTGCTATTATTTAATAAATGTATGGAAGCAGTGGCAGTGAGCATGCATAGCTCTTTTGTATAAAGGCAAAGGGGATAAAAGAGAGTGCAAAAATTGTACTGGAATAAGTTTGTTGAGTATACCTGGTGAAGTGTATGGTAGAGTTATTAGTGAAAGAATTAAGAGTAAGATAGAGGGTAGGATAGCAGATGAACAAGGAGGCTTTAGGACAGGTAAGGTGTGTGTAGACCAAGTGTTTACAGTGAAACATGTAAGTGATCAGTATTCATATAAGGCTAAAGAGGTTTTTTGGCATTTATTGATTTGGAAAAGGCTTATGACAGGGTGGATAGGAGAGCAATGTGGAAGTTTTGCAAGTGTATGGTATAGGAGGTAGGTTACTGAAAGCAGTGAAGAGTTTTTATGAGGATAGTGAGGCTCAAGTTAGAGTATGTAGGAAAGAGGGAGATTATTTCCCAGTAAAAATAGGATTTACACAAGGATGTGTGATGTCACCATAGTTGTTCAAAATATTTATAGATGGGGTTGAAAGAAAAGTAAATGAGAGGGTCTTGGCAAGAAGAGTGGAGTTGAAAGATATAGAATCAAACATAAAGTTGGAGTTGTCGCAGTTGCTTTTTTCCTGATGATACTGTGCTCTTGGGTTATTCTGAAGAGAAGTTGCAGGAGTTGGTGGATGAATTTGGTAGGGAATGTAAAAAAAGAAAATTAAAAGTGAATACAGGAAAGAGTAAGGTTATGAGGATAACAAAAAGATTAGGTGATGAAAGATTGGATATCAGATTGAAGGGAGAGAGTATGGAGGAGGTGAATGTATTCAGATATTTGGGAGTGTACATGTCAGTGGATGGGTCTATTAAAGATGAGGTGAATCATAGAACTGATGTAGGGAAAAGAGTGAGCCGTGCATTTGGAAGCCAAGAGGGGAATGTATGAGAGCATAGTTTCACCAACGCTCTTATGTGAGTATGAAGCATAGGTGATGAATGTTTCAGCGAGGAGAAGGATGGAGGTAGTGGAGGTGTCATGTCTGAGGGAAATGTGTGGTTTGAATATAATGCAGAGAATTCGTAGTTTTAAAGTCAATACGAGCTGCAGGATTGCCAAAACTGTTGTCCAGAGGGCTGAGGAAGGGTTGTTGAGGTGGTTTGGACACATAGAGAGAATGGAACGAAACACAATGACTTTAAGAGTGTATCAATCTGTAGTGGAGGGAATGCAGGGTAGGGGTCAGCTTAGGAAAGGATGGAGGGGGTAATGGAGGCTTTGTGTGCGAGGGGCTTGGACTTCCACCAAGCATGCATGAGCATATTTGATAGGGGTGAATGGAGACAAATGGTTTTTAATACTTGATGCGCTGTTGGAGTGTGAGCAAAGTAACATTTATGATGGGACTCAGGAAAATTGGCAGGCTGACCTTGAGTCCTGGAGATGGGAAGTACAGTGTCTGCACTCTGAAGCAGGGGTCTTATTGTTGCAGTTTTATAAACTGTTGTGTGAAGCACCCCTCTGGCAAGACAGTGATGGAGTGAATGATGGTGAAGGTTTTTCTTTTTTGAGCCACCCTGCCTTGGTGGGAATCGGCTGATGTGTTAATAAAAATAAAATGATCAGTGAATCCCTGGTGTTTGCCATGCTATTTGCTCTAGTTGACACTCAATTGAACTGGCACTCCCAAAAGGTAGTAAGTGGTCCCAGATTTTTTTTAATACTCTGCACACTGACTATTAAGACCCATTCTATACTGACCAGGCATCTCAGGCAATTATGCCAAATTTGGAGGCAGGAAAAATGTAATGTTAATTTACATTTGATTATTTATTATTTTATTATCACACTGGCCGATTCCCACCAAGGCAGGGTGGCCCGAAAAAGAAAAACTTTCACCATCATTCACTCCATCACTGTCTTGCCAGAAGGGTGCTTTACACTACAGTTTTTAAACTGCAACATTAACACCCCTCCTTCAGAGTGCAGGCACTGTACTTCCCATCTCCAGGACTCAAGTCCGGCCTGCCGGTTTCCCTGAACCCCTTCATAAATGTTACTTTGCTCACACTCCAACAGCACATCAAGTATTAAAAACCATTTGTCTCCATTCACTCCTATCAAACACGCTCACGCATACCTGCTGGAAGTCCAAGCCCCTAGCACACAAAACCTCCTTTACCCCCTCTCTCCAACCTTTCCTAGGCCGACCCCTACCCCGCCTTCCTTCCACTACAGACTGATACACTCTTGAAGTCATTCTGTTTCGCTCCATTCTCTCTACATGTCCGAACCACCTCAACAACCCTTCCTCAGCCCTCTGGACAACAGTTTTGGTAATCCCGCACCTCCTCCTAACTTCCAAACTACGAATTCTCTGCATTATATTCACACAACACATTGCCCTCAGACATGACATCTCCACTGCCTCCAGCCTTCTCCTCGCTGCAACATTCATCACCAATGCTTCACACCCATATAAGAGCGTTGGTAAAACTATACTCTCATACATTCCCCTCTTTGCCTCCAAGGACAAAGTTCTTTGTCTCCACAGACTCCTAAGTGCACCACTCACTCTTTTTCCCTCATCAATTCTATGATTCACCTCATCTTTCATAGACCCATCCGCTGACACGTCCACTCCCAAATATCTGAATACATTCACCTCCTCCATACTCTCTCCCTCCAATCTGATATTCAATCTTTCATCACCTAATCTTTTTGTTATCCTCATAACCTTACTCTTTCCTGTATTCACCTTTAATTTTCTTCTTTTGCACACCCTACCAAATTCCTACACCAATCTCTGCAACTTCTCTTCAGAATCTCCCAAGAGCACAGTGTCATCAGCAAAGAGCAGCTGTGACAACTCCCACTTTGTGTGTGATTCTTTATCTTTTAACTCCACACCTCTTGCCAAGACCCTCGCATTTACTTCTCTTACAACCCCATCTATAAATATATTAAACAACCACGGTGACATCACATATCCTTGTCTAAGGCCTACTTTTACTGGGAAATAATTTCCCTCTTTCCTACATACTCTAACTTGAGCCTCACTATCCTCGTAAAAACTCTTCACTGCTTTCAGTAACCTACCTCCTACACCATACACTTGCAACATCTGCCACATTGCCCCCCTATCCACCCTGTCATACGCCTTTTCCAAATCCATAAATGCCACAAAGACCTCTTTAGCCTTATCTAAAAACTGTTCACTTATATGTTTCACTGTAAACATCTGGTCCACACACCCCCTACCTTTCCTAAAGCCTCCTTGTTCATCTGCTATCCTATTCTCCGTCTTACCTTAATTCTTTCAATAATAACTCTACCATACACTTTACCAGGTATACTCAGCAGACTTATCCACCTATAATTTTTGCACTCTCTTTTATCCCCTTTGCCTTTATACAAAGGAACTATGCATGCTCTCTGCCAGTCCCTAGGTACCTTACCCTCTTTCATACATTTATTAAATAATTGCAGCAACCACTCCAAAACTATATCCCCACCTGCTTTTAACATTTCTATCTTTATCCCATCAATCCCGGCTGCCTTACCCCCTTTCATTTTACCTACTGCCTCACGAACTTCCCCCACACTCACAACTGGCTCTTCCTCACTCCTACAAGTTGTTATTCCTCCTTGTCCTATACACGAAATCACAGCTTCCCTATCTTCATCAACATTTAACAATTCCTCAAAATATTCCCTCCATCTTCCCAATACCTCTAACTCTCCATTTAATAACTCTCCTCTCTGCTAAACCACAAGGGCTATAGAGCACTGCAGGGCAAGGAAGGAAGTGAGGGTATTGGGTAACAAAAGGGAGAGGGATGATTAGGAGGTTATGGAGGATAGTGGGGCAGGGGATAGTGTAGGAGTAGAGAGAAGCAAGAGATTGAGGTAGAACCGGCTGTGGGGAGCGCTGAAAACATCATCTTCAGAGTTTGTGGAGTAAATCAGATGTCAAAAAGTCAATGTTACAAAAAATGCAATATTTAATAATGATAGAGATCTCTAGTGAATACAAGAAAGATCTGCCCCTCTAGCACCAAGCCTGTTACTGGGTTTTTGTAACAAGTAGTCAGTATCCTGGTCCAATTATCCATTAAGATTTAATAGTAAGATGCAATACTGCTTTAGGATTACAACTGGTAGGCTACTAACTATAGACATTAAAATTTAAGAAGTTTATTAATAAAGATAAAGTTGTCTAGGTGGACAATATCAAAGTAAATCAAAGTAATCAATTTAATATAATATAGGATATAAGTTCCTACACCTCTCTTGTGTACAGTAGTATTGTGCTGAAGGCACATATCATATCTTTGTGGCTTTTAAGTACCGTCTGGTACATTGTCAGCATTTAAGAACATAACACTAATACGTATATACAAGTATGTGTGTATGTGTGTAAGTGTTCTAAGTAGTTCGCTATGTCTCAAGACTCGACTTAACTTAACCAGTGACTGACTAAAAGCCCTCACATAAACTAACTTCTTGATCAATCTGGCAATCAGAACAGATTGCTTGAACAGTAAAATGACCAATTCGCTGAAGAGCAATATAACAAGCAGCAGCAACACAGAATCAGGAACAAGGAGATAACATAACGAACCTAAGTAGGGACCATCTGCAGATCCTCCACAAAAGTCACAAAACTCCCATACTACTGAATCTAAGTTCAGCGTAAGAAAATCCCCAACTGTGACTGTGCACAGATACCAGTACAAATTAGGTCAGAAGCTACAGCTCAGGACCTGAGTTTCTCGGAGTGTCAGTGTGACGCACAACCTCAGTAAAACATCAAAAATCACTAAGTCTAGGCTATGCTCTGTGAACAGTTACACAGAACTAACAAGAGAGAGCGACAGAGATGATGTTCCAACAAGGGCCAGCAAGGGAGAGATGGTGACGGAGGTGTTGTTGGAATCACCATCAAACAGAGAGAGCTAGCCAGAGGCAGGGCAATCCTCTCACCCAGGTGAGGTGTGATCACCCCACCCTGATCACGTGACTCTCCATGGACTGCTGCTGCCCAGCAACTACAGAGAAGCTGGCAGCAAAACAAGCAGAGTGGTAGTTTGCCAATGAGGGCAGCTACTTAACAGTCTCATTCAATGAGCACTGAGTAAGGTGTAAATGTTACATCCTACCTAATAATATAACTAAGTCAAATAATAATATAAAGCAATGTATTTACAATTTAGCTAGTATCGCAAATATCAGCAATATGAAAATATATGAACAGGTAATGTACATTATATACATTGTGAACCATTCAGGGGTTGCAATACCCCTCAGCATGACAAATGGTCGCACTAGGAGTTGTGTTAGTGTCTTTCACATGATTACTTCTCTGATAACTCATGTCACTTTAATAAAACAATTTAACATCAACAAATCAGAGTCACTCTTGTGCCATACACTTCTTTCATTTTACAGTGTCTATTTCACTATAAGCTATGCCCCTCATACTAGGACAGTACACAGCATATCGTATCTTTGCATACTTGTGGTTATGTACATCAGTGTAGAGACAGGAGAGCGTGGAAAGGCATGACACGTTGAGGCTCAATCGTAGTAGTGGAGACTGTATATTAGAATGGCAGTCTTGTGGGATAGACAGGAGATGGCATCCCACTCTTAAGTAGCGGTAGTGGAATGTGAGGCAGTATGGATATCTGTGTATGAGAAAGCTTGAGTGCAGTAACATAATGTGTGTAGTTAGGTGGGTGGCTGTGGCAGGATTGTTCCACCACTCAGTAACTAGCATTGCCCACACTTTACACACTCAACACTCAGCTTCTGTCTGCAACTGTCTCCTTCCCACACCAACATATATCACCACTACTGTGAATATATAAATAGAATAATTAGACATAAGTATATATAGTTAACATGGGCTGAAAGATTATGTTACTTTACTGAATTTAAAGTAGCAAGCAACAAAAGATATTTGGGCACAAAATTACATTAATTTTAATGTAACAATGATAATTAAGGACATGACAGAGCATCAGCAATTACATTACAATAACCACTGATATGTTGTATACTAATAGAGTATGGATAGATTCTGAGAGCCCACCTCATGATCCTAGCATTTTTACTCTTCATTGTGTTTGTGTAGGTGAGTGAATTGTGGTCTGAAAAAAACATTAATTTTAAATGGGGAAGTGCCCAAATGCATGTCAAAATGATCCAAGGACACCACAAGAGGTAGAGCCTCTTTTTCAATAGTGGCATAATTTTTCTGGTGTCATTTGAGCCTAGATGAATAGTAATATACAGGATGGAGAATGTCAGTGGATGATGACTGTTGGAGCAGCACAGCACCCACTGCATAACTACTCACATCTATACATAAAAAGAAGGGAAGATTGAAATTAGGGCACCTCAATACAGGAGCAGAAGAAAACAGATGCTTCAACTTTTTAAATGAGTCTGAACAATCCCTAGTCCAGATGAACTGGACTTTGCTACTTGTGAGCTCAGTGAGAGGAGCAGCAATTTGAGAAAAGTTTGGACAGAACCTGCAATAATATCCTGCCATGCCCAGGAATCTCTGCACTCCCTATCCTGTGGCACTGGAAATGCAGATATAACTCGAACTTTAGCATCAATAAGAGCAACCTCACCTTGGCCAATACAAAAGCCTAGATACGTAATCTTGGCTTGACCAAAACTACATTTAGCTAAGTTAACAGTGAAGTTGTAGTGTACCAGTCTCTCAAACAATGCTCTGAGTTAGTTTGTTTAATATGTTTATTATGCACCCCATACCCATCCTGTGGGCGGTAGTCAAAAGATTACAGAGGTACATAATTGGTCCAGGGACTGGACTCCAAAGTTTTGATAGCTGAGCAAGTTACAGAGGTAATGAACTCACAATTTACAAAGGTAATGAACTCACAATTTACAAAGGTAATGCTCTGAGACATGTCAAGTGTTGTTCCCACTCATCACTGTACACCACTAAGTCATCAAGGAAGGCTTCTACTCTAAGTTATGGGTCAATTCGTTCATTATACGTGGGAATGAGGAAACCGTGTTACATAGGCTGAAGGGGGTGACGAGATAGTTAAACAATCCATCTTGAACAGTAAAAGCAGATATTTCTTGAGTACTTTCAGTAAGCGGGACTTGATAATAGCCTCGTAAGAGATTTAAACAGCTGACCTACTTGGCTCCTGACAAACAATCAATAAGATTGTCAATGCGAGGAAGAGGATAACCATCAGGCAAGGTGACAGAGTTCACTTTCCGGTGATCAGAGCACATCCTGAAACTACTGTGAGGTTTGGACACTAAAATACATGGAGATGCCCGGGACTTTTACTCTGCTAAATCAACCCATGAGATAACAGAAAGTCAACTTCACTCAACACTTTATGCTTTGTTGGACTCATCCTATATGGTGATTGCTTAATGATTAATGTTCCCTGTACATCAACATCATGTACACCCAGAGTACAATGTTTAGCAACATCACTGAACAATTCAGCATACTGCAAAATTATGTTTTTAATATCACCAGCTTTATCAATCTCAAGGTTACTAAGAAAATTGTCTATTATTATTATTATAATAAAAAAGAAGTGCTAAGCCACAAGGGCTATACAGCACTGCAGGGTAGGGAAGGAAGCGAGGGTATCGGGGGGCAGAAGAGGGGAGGGATGATAAGTAGGTTACAGAAAACAGCGGGGCAGGGGATAGTGCGGGGGTAGAAGGTAGCAAGAGATTGAGGTAGATAGGGCTGAAGATATCAGAGTTTGTGGAGTAAGTCAGTTGTTGTCAAAAAGTCAATGAGAGAGTCTGGATGAAAGATGGGTCCATCAGCAAGAAGGGAAAGTAAAGAGAGAGCAGCTGGGCGAAGACGACGTTGGAGGTAAATTCTGTGCGCTCGTTGATAAAGTGGGCAATCTAACAGAATGCAGCTGATCGAAAAGGGAACCTGACAATCCTCACAGAGAGGAGCAGGGTGCCTCTCCATGAGATATCCATGAGTAAGACAAGTATGGCCAATGCGAAGGCAGGAGAGAGTAGTCTCCCAACCTCGACACTGGTGACAAGAAGATGGCCAGTAAACTATACTCGGTTTAATAGAACAAAGTTTGTTATTGAGCAGAGCAGACCAATGTTGTTGCCAACGGGTGTGAAGGTGGGTAGCAATTACAGCAAAATAGTCCAGAAATGGAACACCTCTATATGAAATTGGTAGGTCATGT
Organism: Cherax quadricarinatus; assembly: GCF_038502225.1. NCBI lineage: Eukaryota > Metazoa > Arthropoda > Malacostraca > Decapoda > Parastacidae > Cherax > Cherax quadricarinatus. The sequence continues at coordinate 123,841 of NW_027195392.1, forward strand.
ACTGCTGACCATGCAGCAGTGTCTGCCTGTTCATTGCCCTGTATGTCAACATGACCAGGGACCCAACAAAAAACAATATCTTTATGCTTAGTAGAGAAACGGCATAGCCAATGTTGGATACAAAGAACTAGGGGGTGAGGTGTGTGGAAATTTATTTGGTCCCTAAAGTTCCACAGGACAGATACGACGTACGAAGGGGTCCCAGCATAGCCGTAATGGGACGGCTGAGCTGGGTGGCCCTTATACCCCACCCAAACAAAGCATTCTCTCTAGTTGGCGTGGATTGTTGGTAAGCTTATTTAATTTATAGATTTACCCTTCAGGGAAGGAGTAGGTAGTTTTACTGTTAGTATATTAATATTAGGTTTACTAAGGCAACTGTAGATAATAATAATAATGTAGACTTAAGACCTTAACATAGGTAGTAATAGGCCGATACTGTAGGCAAACACTAGGATAAGTTAGCTAGGGAGAACTGGCAGCCCTAGTTTGAACGAGGAGACGAGGGTCTGGAAGAGAGACCAGCTCGTTCTTCTTAAGACAGACACAAACTGGACAAGACGTGCCGTGATCAGCAGATGGCTCCCCCCACATGTCTTCACATTTGAGACCTAGGGAAATCTGGTAGAGGCACCTCGATGTACCGTAGATGACCTCCGTCAGGCCCATACAGTAAGACAAGACCTCCACTTTATCTCGTGGATTTCTGGCCAGTGTCTGGGGAGAATTGTGAGTTAGTTTGAACTGTGGGCCCGGTGTGCAACAGGCAGTGCATGCCCAGTAAGTACCAGTGTCTCATGGCAGTCTGGAAGCTAGTGTCCATGTCTGCATAGTTATACTAGGGGATACATACCATCTTGGATATAGGAATTTCTGAGGTGCAGGCAGGACACTAATAATGATTGAATATTGCAGGAATTAAGGCTCCCAGTTGCACGTGGTTTCTGAGGGGAAGTCCAAAGGGGCTAAGGCTAAGCTTAGGGAAGTTGAAGATCAGGATATATGCTGCAACACCAAGTTAGTCCTTTATACGTGCATGCAAGCGAGTTTCTTGTAACATCAATCATTTGTGAAAATCTGTCCTATAAGCCACTTGTGAGGCTGAGGTACCCACCTCAGAACTCGGTGTCAACAGAGTTTGCCAGGGTAGGCGACTCACTTGGAGGCAGTCCACACAAATTTTCACAAGGTGTATCAAATTTCCGTATAGCCTGTAGAGCACTAAGGGAGTCTGAGACAACCACAAATGATGACACAGGCAAAGATGTGATACGAATAAGTGCTGCAAGAATGGCATACAATTCAGAAGTAAAAATGCTAGCTGAAGATAGTAAATGGCCACGCACAATGCTTTCTGGAAACATTGCTGCAAATCCAAGGCCGTCACAAGATTTAGAGCCATCTGTGTACACAACAATGGCATGAGAATGAGAGTGGAAGTGGTCAAGAAAAAGAGAGCAGGAAGCCACCGTAGGCAGTTGGGCTTTCGAGCAAGGGAGTGAGAAAGAACAGACCCGAACAGCTGGAACTTCCCAGGGGGGTAGGGAAAAGTGAGATGCTACATAAACATATAAAGGCGGTAACTGAAGGGAAGACAAGAGTGAATGTAGGCGAAGAGAGAAGGGACGCAGCAAACAGGGGCAGCTAACAAATAAAGAATGTCTACTAATGTCAGTGACTATTCTATAAATGGAAGGTTTGCAGAGATCATGAGAGCGCACATAGTAGCGAAGGCAATGGGTATCACGGCGATAAGGCAAAGATGGAACATTTGCTTCTGCAAAGAGGCTCTCAACAGGGGAAGAGCAAAAAGCACCAAGGCATAAACATAATCCTTGGTGATGGATCGGGTTAAGGCTAGAGAGAGTAGCAGGAGAGGCCGCTCAATAGATCTAGTCACCATAATCGAGTTTTGATAAAACGAGGGCTGAATGTAAGTGAAGGAGAGTTCAACGATCATCTCCCCATGAAAGATGAGCAAGGGTTTTACGAAGGTTCAGCCGGCTGTGACAAGTTGCCTTTAGAGAGGTAATGTGGGGTTTCCAGGACATCCTACGGTCAAAGAGAAGGCCTAGAAACCTGACTGTATCATTCAGTGATATGGGAGCCATAGAGGTAGAAAGGATGATCAGAGATGACAGAGCATCTAGTGAAAGTAATTTGGTGAGTTTTGGTACTGGAAAATTTAAATCCATGCGTTGTGGCCCAACTGGAAGCACAGTCGACCGCATGCTGGAGAGAAACTGTAATGAGGTGACAGTCAGCGCCTGCACAACCAATAGCGAAGTCATCTACATAGAGTGATGACCAAATATTGGATGGAAGAACATAGGCCAAATCATTTATAGCAAGGAGAAAAAGTGTTGTGCTCAGAACACATCCCTGGGGGACACCTTCAGCTTGGACAAAGTCGGGGAGAGCACATTATTGACTCGAACACAGAAATGTCTGTCAGTTAAAAAGTTCTTAAGGAAAGATGGTAGATTGCTTCGGAGGCCTAAGGAGTGGGCTTGGGCCAAAATATTATACCTCCAAGTTGTGTCATATTATGCCTTCTCAAGGTCATAAAATATGGCAATAACTGAGTGGTTATTCGCAAAGGCATTACAAACATACGTATCCAAATGTAGTAAGGGGTCTATGGTAGAACGGCCCTTACGAAAGCCATATTGAGGAGTGGAGAGATTGTTGTGTGTCTCTAAATACCTAATTAAATGTCTATTTACCAGAAGTTCCATCACTTTGCAAACTGCACTCGTAAAAGCGATGGGATGATAGTGAGAGCTTCATGTCTCGTAGTACCCGGTTTGTGGAAAGGGAGAACAATGGCAGATTTCCACAGCTCTGGAAGAACTCCTTGTCGCCAGAAAATTGTCTAGTGATTGTAGAGTCACTGAATTTTCTAAACACGTCATGGATGGCATCCACTCCAAACCAACAGATACAGATACTAATGCCGGAAAAAAAATCCCCCCCAGTACCAACAATACCACCAGTCCGATAACATTCTTCTTTGCAAATATACAGGGTCTAAAGCCAGCAACAAACAACAAAATACCTTTCATCCGTGGACTGCTTGCAGAGGCAAAGGCAATGTTCGCGGCTTTCACTGAGACCCACATAAAGGATCACTTGGACAACGAAATATGGATCCCAGGTTACAACCTATACAGATGTGACAGAGTGAACAGGCAAAAGGGGGGGGGTTGGCCTGTACATTGCAGAGTCACTTGTTTGCACAGAACTGCTAAATGCCTCAAATGATGTAGTGGAAGTTTTAGCAGTAAAGGTCGAGAACCAAAACCTAGTCATTGTGGTAGTCTACAAGCCTCCGGATGCAATATCCCAGCAATTCCAGGAACAGCTGTTAAAAATTGACCACTGTCTGGAAAACCTTCCAGCTCCTGCACCAAACATCTTGCTCCTGGGGGATTTCAACTTAAGGCACCTAAAATGGAGGAATATAGCAAATAATATTGTTGCAGTAATAACACCAGGAGGCAGCTCTGATGAAAACTCACACTCACGCGAGCTTTTAAATCTCTGCACAAAATTCAATTTAAACCAGCAAATAATAGAGCCTACTAGACTGGAGAATACACTAGACCTCATCTTCACTAACAATGATGATCTGATAAGAAATGTTACCATATCAAAAACAATATACTCAGATCACAACATAATTGAGGTTCAGTCATGTATGCGCGGAGCCCCAGACCGACATAATGAGATTAGTCAATGGGAGCATTCACCAAATTCAACTTCAATAACAAAAACATAAAGTGGGACCAAGTAAACCAAGTCCTAACCGATATAAGCTGGGAAGATATACTAAGCAACACAGACCCCAACTTATGCCTAGAACAGATTAACTCGGTGGCACTCGATGTATGCACAAGGCTTATTCCTCTAAGAAAAAGGAGGAGTAGATGTAAAACAGAAAGAGACACGCGCTCCCTCTACAGGCGATGGAAAAGAATAACAGAGCGGCTAAAAGAGGTCAATATATCTGAAATGCGTAGGGAGACACTGGTCAGAGAAATAGCAAGCATCGAACTTAAGCTAAAAGAATCCTTTAGGAGTCAGGAATCGCGGGAAGAACTAAAAGCCATAAATGAAATCGAAAGAAACCCAAAGTATTTCTTCTCCTATGCCAAATCAAAATCGAGAACAACGTCCAGTATTGGGCCCCTACTTAAACAAGATGGGTCCTACACGGATGACAGCAAGGAAATGAGTGAACTACTCAAGTCCCAATAGGACTCAGTTTTTAGCAAGCCGCTAACCAGACTGAGAGTTGAAGATCAAAATGAATTTTTTATGAGAGAGCCACAAAATTTGATGAACACAAGCCTATCCGATGTTATCCTGACGCCAAATGACTTCGAACAGGCGATAAATGACATGCCCATGCACTCTGCCCCAGGGCCAGACTCATGGAACTCTGTGTTCATCAAGAACTGCAAGAAGCCCCTATCACGAGCCTTTTCCATCCTATGGAGAGGGAGCATGGACACGGGGGTCGTCCCACAGTTACTAAAAACAACAGACATAGCCCCACTCCACAAAGGGGGCAGTAAAGCAACAGCAAAGAACTACAGACCAATAGCACTAACATCCCATATCATAAAAATCTTTGAAAGGGTCCTAAGAAGCAAGATCACCACCCATCTAGAAACCCATCAGTTACACAACCCAGGGCAACATGGGTTTAGAACAGGTCGCTCTTGTCTGTCTCAACTATTGGATCACTACGACAAGGTCCTAAATGCACTAGAAGACAAAAAGAATGCAGATGTAATATATACAGACTTTGCAAAAGCCTTCGACAAGTGTGACCATGGCGTAATAGCGCACAAAATGCGTGCTAAAGGAATAACAGGAAAAGTCGGTCGATGGATCTATAATTTCCTCACTAACAGAACACAAAGAGTAGTCGTCAACAGAGTAAAGTCCGAGGCAGCTACGGTGAAAAGCTCTGTTCCACAAGGCACAGTACTCGCTCCCATCTTGTTCCTCATCCTCATATCCGACATAGACAAGGATGTCAGCCACAGCACCGTGTCTTCCTTTGCAGATGACACCCGAATCTGCATGACAGTGTCTTGCATTGCAGACACTGCAAAGCTCCAGGTGGACATCAACCAAATCTTTCAGTGGGCTGCAGAAAACAATATGAAGTTCAACGATGAGAAATTTCAATTACTCAGATATGGTAAACATGAGGAAATCAAATCTTCATCAGAGTACAAAACAAATTCTGGCCACAAAATAGAGCGAAACACCAACGTCAAAGACCTGGGAGTGATCATGTCGGAGGATCTCACCTTCAAGGACCATAACATTGTATCAATCGCATCTGCTAGAAAAATGACAGGATGGATAATGAGAACCTTCAAAACTAGGGAGGCCAAGCCCATGATGACACTCTTCAGGTCACTTGTTCTATCTAGGCTGGAATATTGCTGCACACTAACAGCACCTTTCAAGGCAGGTGAAATTGCCGACCTAGAAAATGTACAGAGAACTTTCAAGGCGCGCATAACGGAGATAAAACACCTCAATTATTGGGAGCGCTTGAGGTTCCTAAACCTGTATTCCCTGGTATGCAGGAGGGAGAGATACATGATTATATACACCTGGAAAATCCTAGAGGGACTAGTACCGAACTTGCACACGAGAATCACTCACTACGAAAGCAAAAGACTTGGCAGACGATGCACCATCCCCCCAATGAAAAGCAGGGGTGTCACTAGCACGTTAAGAGACCATACAATAAGTGTCAGGGGCCCGAGACTGTTCAACTGCCTCCCAGCACACATAAGGGGGATTACCAACAGACCCCTGGCAGTCTTCAAGCTGGCACTGGACAAGCACCTAAAGTCAGTTCCGGATCAGCCGGGCTGTGGCTCGTACGTTGGTTTGCGTGCAGCCAGCAGCAACAGCCTGGTTGATCAGGCTCTGATCCACCAGGAGGCCTGGTCACAGACCGGGCCGCGGGGGCGTTGACCCCCGGAACTCTCTCCAGGTAAACTCCAGGTAATACCCCTAGAGATGTCAGGTAGACTGACGTTTTCTTCCTCTCTCCTAGGAAGAATAGATGTAGTAGTTTTTTTTTATATATATATTTTATTTAAAACTTCATGTACAAATATATATAGGTACATATAACAATATGTATCATTGACACTTGTGGAGAGCAATAAAAATTCACTACACAATCTACTGGATAAGCACATGCATAAAGACATTAAAATAAAATGAACACAACCTATATACTGCTTCTACATACGTTGTTTCACAAGTACACAAGGTTCATAAAATGGAACTTACTCAGTAGTGCTTACACTCCTCCCCCCCCCACCAATGAATACAATGTACATTCTCCTGCTACTTAAAATTAAAAATGACTTGAACAAGAATAACATCAACAACACAATATATCAACACATAACAATCCAGGCCACACCTGACATGCTATTTACAAGTTTTTAAAACATATCACAATTCAAGAATGAATAAAGGGATAATAATAAAGGCCACAAAATGGCTATAAATATAACTCCTAAATTACAACCTCAACACAATAATAATTGACCAAGCTTAATGACAATCACCCATAGTACAACTTGCAACAAAATACACAAGACCTACAAATGCATTATTAAGAAACCTGTGATGCAACACAGGTGACCCATCATCCCTCCTCCCACTCACACACACACACTGAAAACTAACCCCATCACCAATCTGAATAATCATGACATTAATTATCCTCAATTTAGGAATATCTTGACACATGTCACTTGAGGAAAGAGAATTTACAACATGGATGGTACAGGACTACCAAAATCACAATACCTTAAATAAGTTTAACACAATTTGAACATTACATATCAAAACACATGTATACAACTACTAACTAAAATTGGTATTACCGTTAATGACAAACTTATTACACATTAATTACCCCCCTCACCCGGAAATAATATGACCGTTATCACCAGCTTGTAGACGTACATCCTAACTTGACATATGAATAAACCCAAGTGGTAATTATATAAGTATTGGTGAAACAGTAACACCAAAGACACATAACATTTAATAAGAAATATTAATGTAAGGGAAACATGGCCAAGTCTTACACATTGACACTTCAACCAGGTTAAGATACACATCTAATGACACCTCAACCTGGTGAAAGAAATACACTTCAAAGGAGTAATTTTCTAATAAGGTGCATTATTCACTCACGCATCACTCATCCAACACACACGCAAACATTTGTTGTCATCCATAACCAGGGAGGCGCCTCTGTTTTCACCCATGACTTCCCTACCCCAGCAACACTTTCCAGTCGTACCCTCCCCTCCATCGTATATTACAAGTCTAATAGAACCTGTAACGTAAGTTGCCTATATCCCTCTGAAAAATCCCTCTCCCACCTCCTCCCATAAATTTCCTTATTTCTACATAACATTTTATAGAACGTTACTGCTAACACCCTCCTCTTCACCTCACTAACCTGTTTCCCACACATTCCCCACACTATATATATATAATCTACCATAATGTACCCCACAGCTCTGATGACACTTTCATCCCAACCCCCAACGTCGAGACTTAATGCCCTCAATACAGAAATTCCTTGACCTCCTATCCTATATATCACCCTATTTAACCACCTCTTGACACTTCTCAGTCTGTCACAAAAATATTCATGAAACGCCGACTCCTCGCCACCACATATCTCGCACCCCCCCCATCAACCACTCGTCTATCCCGTAGAACCACACCCGATGGTAAAATGCCGTGAAGAAAACGACACATTACATCCTGAACACGAGGTTGCAACCTCATCCTACGTAACCTATTCCATATACTTCCCCATGCATACATCGGAAAAATTCCCTCTACAGGTGCTACAACCCTCCTGGCTAACATTCTACACAACCTACCTATTTTGACCTTTGCCGGCTCTCGATCCCACGCCATAGCCCTCAAAACAGTTTCACACTCATGCAACTCAACTCCTGTATACATCCGGTGAAATCTGTTGTGGATTCTGGCCAACCCCACCCCCACCCACACCTTCCCTCATCACCTCCCTTTTAATGAAGACACATTTGACCGTCCGCTTTAAGTCCAGCAATCCCAGCCCCCCCGACTTACAGGTAACATTACCACATCCCTTTGAATCCAATCACAGCTCGAACCCCACAAGAATTCACCCTCATACCAGTTGCCCCTGTGAACAATTGTACCACCCCATCTAATGTGTCCAATGACATCCCCTCCCTGATCAGAACAGTTGTGTCATCTACATACTCTATTAAAACTGGCCAAACCCTCGCAACCCCACTCCCTGGACCCTCTACCCTACACATACGCTGCTCCACCAATCTATAAAAGGGGTCCTGTACGCATGCAAACAATAACTGTGACATAGGACACCCCTGCCTAAGTCCCCTACCCATTACAATCTTCCCACCCAATCGACCATTAACCTGTACTCTCGCCATTGCACCTTGATACAACGCCTCGACCCAACCCACTATTTCTTCCCCAAACCTCTGTCCCCTGAGAATGGCTCTCAATGCTTTCCGATCCACTCTACCGTATGCCCTTTGCCAATCGAGCGCCACCAAACCTCCCCCCTCCCCCCCTTTTGCCTCCACAAAATCCCTAATCAACCCACGCCCCTCCACCATAGACCTCCCTGGCAAACCAAACTGAGTTTTCGATACTACGTGCACCACTACACACTTAAACCGATTCCCCAAAACCTTAGCAAACAACTTGTAATCCGTGCATAACAACGAGATCGCCCAGTAATCCCAAAGTGTATGCTGCCCCTTACCCTTCAGTACCAAGACAACGACAGCCGTTGCCTGCTTCTCTCCAAGCTCACCTTTCTCCTTCATGCAATTTAATAACCTAACCAAAAAATGCCTCATTAGCTCCCAATGCTGCTGATAAAACTCTGCCAGGAGTCCATCAATTCCCGATGCTTTGCCCTTTCGCATTCCACTTAAAACCCTCCACATTTCCCCCTCAGTTATTTCCCCACCCAGTGCTTCCCTATCACTGTTACGCAACTGACATACCACACTCCCACACACCTGTTCTAAAACCCCATCATCTACCCCTTCTCGTTGCCAGTACTTCTCATTCCACTTATCCGCAAATGCCCCCATTCCTTCCGTAGCTTGTATGACCTGCCCCTCCCTGTACCCCACTATCGACTCATGAACCTCCAACCATGGAATAGCCATTGCCTGCTGTCTTTGTTTCTGCCTTCGCAATATGCACAATGAAGGTCTATCGCCCCATAACACCTCTTCCACCCCCGCCTGTACCCACACCGCTTGGAACCTCTCATCCTGTACCTCACACAGCCTCCCTTTAATTGCCATAATATCATCCATTGGATAAGTGCCCGCCACCGCCCCCCTCGCATAACAACCTCGTAACCTATCCTCCAAATAGTTGGCAAGCCCATATTTTAAAGAATTGATACGTTTCCCTTCCCTTACGTAATATTGCTTAATCCGTTCTTTAGCCACACCATCCCACCACATCACCACATCCTCTACCCCATTTACCTCTGCATGTAACCCCTCCCACAGCATTGCAAATCCCTCTATCCCATCCTCATCGCCTAACACACTCGTATTTAACTTCCAATATCCCCTAGATATACCTGCTAGTGACTCCCACCCCACCTCAGCTACTACCGCCAGATGATCTGAATAAGCTACTTATATTGTACGGAAAAATGTCAACCAAGCCCCTTGAGATATATACAGCCTATCCAACCTAGCCACGTAACCCCTTCTTACAAAAGTATGCTCTACCTCCCACGCCCCTCCTCCAACCACATCCCACAACTGAATATCCCTCAAGAGATCTCGCAAGGCCGCTGACACATGCCCCGCCCCTCTTGGTTCTACGTCAGCCCTCCTAATAACGCAGTTCCAGTCCCCACCAACGATGGCCACAACAGGTAAACCACGTAAGAAAACTAGTTCTTCACATACAAAATCCCTTTTTACTCTCACATCATTTTCTGCTGGTGCATACACACTTACAAAGGATACCCTCTGCCCCATCCACCACCCGTCCACATGCAATACTCTCCCCCCTCCCCCCTCACTTCTTAGCAACACAAACGGGCTCGCCTCCCTGATCAGTACACCCACACCACCTTTCAGATGTGCAGATGGCAGAGTCATGACCTGAAACCCCACCACCTCGAGCTCTCTTCCCTCCTTGAAATTGTGTTCTTGCAGGAACACTACATCCACCCTATATTTACATAAACATTTGAAACCATTCCCTCTTCACACTATTACACAGTCCATTTACGTTCACAGTCATACACCTAAGGTCTCTTTATAGTTTCCAACCCTTCCTCCTCTCTTCATTCATCCCAGAGCCTCCTGCCCCAGAGCCAGCACAAGGCTTCACACCATCAACCCTCCCCCCTTTTTGCAATGCCTCTTATCTTGACTACCTCGACAATGCTCTTCCTTCCTCCTAGACCTCTGCACCGGTGCCAGGACATCATCTGAGTCTGAAGCCGCCGCTCTCTTCCTCGTGACGCCCTCCACTTCCATGTTACCTTCTGAGGTTCCCTCACGATGTACCTCAACCTCCACCACGCCTCGTTCCACAGCACACGGCGACATCTCATGCTTACTAGTTGGCCCGTCAACCCTGCTATGGTTTTTATCATTACATTCCTCTACAGGCAATGCCGTGCCTCCCACCAGCTCAGGAACAACATTCTCTGCAGGCGGCGTCAATGTCCTCAACACTTCCTGAAGCTCTTCCTCGAGAGCCTGCACCTCCTTCTGCACTTGCACTTCTGTACTTTTCCCTTGCCTAGTAACAGATCCTTTTATGTCACAGCTTACCTCACACACGTCAGTCTCCTCTTTGGAATCCTCCACCTCGTCACTCCACAAGCGCCCAAGCCCTTGCTTTTGCGTGGGGCTCTCAACAACAGCTACCACACTGGTAACTGGTGCTTCACCAGTTTGTGCAGGCACCCTCCTCAGCTTCACACACGCTGCCGCCATATGGTCGTACGCCCCACATATTCTGCATGTACATCACTGTCTGGCGTATGATACCATAACTTGCGTCCTGAAGTCCTCCAACACGATGTAAGATGATATGGGATGTCTCAGAGTCATCTTCAGGGAAAAGGTTCCCTCCAGACGGCCCATGTAAGCACCAGCCATCGACTTGCCCTGTTGTGCCAGATGTATGGTCCCATATGCCTCAAAAACACTCCTGATGTCAGCCTCATCTGCCTCAAATGGGACATTTCAAATCTTAACCCACGTAAAGTGGCGAGATACGTCGATCAAATGCACCTTCACAGCTGGAGTAGCGTCAAGACTCACGTCTTGGAATCTCGCCACCAAAGACTCGTACACAGCCATGGAATTCAGTTTGACGAAGATTCTGTAAGCGCCATTCAGGGCAACACCATACACCTCATCGTCCTGGATACCATAGGTCTCCCTAATGATTGTTGGGAGTAATACCTGCACTGAAGAGGGTGAAATCGCCCCATGAAGCAGCTCAATACCGATGGTATTTACGCGCCTCCTCACACTCAGCGCCATGTTGGTACAAAGTAGCTCGTCTGAAAACAGCAGAGGGGTGCAGAGCACAACCGCAGTCTACCGTGGTCAGGCAGCGAATTGATGTAGTAGGTAGATGACTAGCGTAGTATGCCTTGAGCTAGTTAACATGGTACACATGGTTTGATTTCCTCTTCCCCAGCGTACGTATTAAATAATTATCTCAGTTAGATAATTATTTAATACGTATAGTCCTACTTAGACTCCCGATAAGTAAGAACTCATAGCTAAACGAATCTTTTTGTCAGATACACATTCTGATGCTAGCATATATTCTGAGTAATTTTATCTAAAACAGTGGGATCAGAGGTATTACTAGGATTTTGGTGCCTTTGTTGCATGGAACAGGACATGACTTGTGTGGGGGCGCCAACTGCAAAACCGTTTCTTGTATCTCTTTCTAACTTATAGCAATACTCTCTAGCATGTCCTTTTCTGTTACAATAGGTACATTTAACTTTCTTCTCGGTATCAGATTTCTGTCTAGCCACACAGATTTAGGATTGTGAGTTTTCCTGGTAAATGTTCGAGAAGTTACAGTAGCAGGTTCATCAGACTGGCACTCATCAACTGATTTAGGTTGCCAACTTCTAGGACACTTTTTAGTTACCTTGTTTCTCTGTTTTACTATGAACAAGTTTGTGAGAAATCTCATAATTGTCTGCTAATGCTGCAGTCTCCAGAATATCTGAGGCAGTATGATCAATCAGATATTCTTGTATGTCAGCAGACATACAGTTGCTAAACTCTTCATGAAAAAACAACTGAACCAGACTCTCATAATTATTGCACTTAGCAGCTCTGCACCACCTCTCAAATGCAACTCTTTTCTCACGAGCAAACTCAACACAAGTTTGATCTTTGTAGATGAATGGTTCAGAGAACCGACATGTTGATAAATTAGACACATGTGCAACTCTTGGGTATCTTTATTGAGGAAACATTTCGCCACACAGTGGCTTCATCAGTCCATACAAAGGAGAATCTTGAAGAACAGGAGGAGAATGAGATAATCAGTCCCTCAACCTTGAGTCGATGTGGTCAGTCCATCAATCTTGAAAAGAATACGGCATACGTGCATAGAAGGAGCTTATAAACCGTTGGTAGGAGAGGTGCAGCAGTCATTGGCGGTGTCACATTTGTTCAATGTGGAAGTAGGTCGTGCCCAAGAATTAGGCAAGCGAAGAATTCCCAAGTATTAAGATCCCAAGAAGTTGCAGTGTCTGACAGGTTTGTAGATGAATGGTTCAGAGAACCGACATGTTGATAAATTAGACACATGTGCAACTCTTGGGTATCTTTATTGAGGAAACGTTTCGCCACACAGTAGCTTCATCAGTCCATACAAAGGAGAATCTTGGGCACGACCTACTTCCACATTGAACAAATGTGACACCGCCTATGACTGCTGCACCTCTCCTACCAACGGTCTATAAGCTCCTTCTACGCACGTATGCCGTATTCTTTTCAAGATTGATGGACTGACCACATCGACTCAAGGTTGAGGGACTGATTACCTCATTCTCCTCCTGTTCTTCAAGATTCTCCTTTGTATGGACTGATGAAGCCACTGTGTGGCGAAACGTTTCCTCAATAAAGATACCCAAGAGTTGCACATGTGTCTAATTTATCAACATGTCGGTTCTATGAACCATTCATCTACAAACCTGTCAGACACTGCAACTTCTTGGTATCTTAATACTTGGGAATTCTTCGCTTGCCTAATTCTTGGGCACGACCTACTTCCACATTGAACAAATGTGACACCGCCTATGACTGCTGCACCTCTCCTACCAACGTTTTATAAGCTCCTTCTACGCACGTATGCCGTATTCTTTTCAAGATTGATTGACTGACCACATCGACTCAAGGTTGAGGGACTGATTACCTCATTCTCCTCCTGTTCTTCAAGATTCTCCTTTGTATGGACTGATGAAGCCACTGTGTGGCGAAACGTTTCCTCAATAAAGATACCCAAGAGTTGCACATGTGTCTAATTTATCAATATGTCAGTTCTCTGAACCATTCATCTACAAACCTGTCAGACACTGCAACATCTTTGGATCTTAATACTTGGGAAATCTTCGCTTGCCTAATTCTTGGGCACGACCTACTTCCACATTGAACAAATGTGACACCGCCTATGACTGCTGCACCTCTCCTACCAATGGTTTATAAGCTCCTTCTATGCATGTATCCCGTATTCTTTTCAAGATTGATGGACTGACCACATCGACTCAAGGTTGAGGGACTGATTACCTCATTCTCCTCCTGTTCTTCAAGATTCTCCTTTGTATGGACTGATGAAGCCACTGTGTGGCGAAACGTTTCCTCAATAAAGATACCCAAGAGTTGCACATGTGTCTAATTTATCAAGTTTGATTCTGTCATTGTTGTAACATACGAAATGCATGTTGATAACTTACAGGTAAAAAGTTATATATCTTATCACAGGTAAAAAGTTATATGTCTCTAGAATAGTTTCCTTGACAGAGTCATAACTAATGTCCTTGGCAAATGGTAAAGCAGCAGTACAAGTTTGAGCTCTTCCTGTCAAAGCTGTGTGCAACAATATAGCCCAATGCTTACGTGGACAGTTCACAGCACATGCCTGGTTCTCAAACACATCAAAGTAGGTGTAAGTCAGTCTCAAAAAACTTAGAAACCAGTGAGGCAGCTTTCTGCACATTAAATGTGTCCTGTGATGTACTAACAGGTTTATCAACTTTGTCAGATCTATTAGACTGTTGTCTTTCAAGACGAACAGTTTCTCTCTGGAAATCTTCTTCGTTCAATTTCCTCTGTGCCTCTATTTGTACAGTCTGCAACATAATGAGGCATTCCATCCTCTCAAATTGTTCCTAAGAGATAGGACCAGTGGGTAACGGAGGAGTGGGGAAATTAACACGTCTTTCTAGACGGTCCTTAGGTTGGGCACCTAGTCCAGCCATCCACAGAGAATCTAGATCTGGTTTAGGATAAGTAGATACGGGTGTAGCATACATGGTACTAGTATGAGGCTGAGTCATAATACCAGCTACACTCTGTACTATTGTGTTAGTCAGGCGGGAAGGTGTGACTGTGAACAGAGCTACACTAGGTTCAGACACTTCTGCCTAGTTGCTCTCTCTTCTACTTCATCAGAGTCATACTTCCTGTGACACTATGCTCTCTGTATCTGAATCATAATCAGACATCTCTGCATGAGCAGAAAACAATTCTTTAATTAAAGCTCTGACAGTTTCTGTGGTGTAATTCCTTTTATACGTCACACTGAGATATTTGGCTACTAGCCAACACATCTTAAGTTTTAAAGTTGTCAACTTCAAGAAAGTCAGAGTATCAATTGACTGTTTCACTTTGACATACATCATGAAAATAAGTACATTATGAGAGAATGATCCATCTCCTTGGATCAAGAGATTCAGTCAGGTACATACATCCACCTATTAAGTTGTACCTTGGTGATAGGTCATCCTGTAATATTTAACAGTTGTCTGAGAATGTGATCATCACTTAATATTACAGTCTCCATTTATAGCTAAAATAGAGATTTTCAGCATTATATTATTATCTGTCAATATATAAAATATACCATTCTATTATGATTTTTACTATTATTATTATTATTGATATTGATGATTTTTAGTTATTATTGTTAGGTAGGATTTTTCACATGCATATAGAACAAACAAAATGTCAGGAAACCATCAGGTAAATTGTTCACTTGTTCGAGTCTAGCTTACTGAGGTTTGGGTCATATGATCCAACCTGATGACGGGTCAACAGACTGGCAGTGAAGCAGTCTGCTCCCAGATCTAGCCCTGACTATTGATCATATATTTGTTCTCCCTTAGATTCACTCAGTTTGAATTTTCTTGAGAATAAAGACTTAAGAGTTGACTCCTAGTTCATTCAGTATTGTTACAAATTATTATATTATTATTATAATAAAAAAGAAGCACTAAGCCACAAGGGCTACACAGCGCTGCAGGGTAGGGAAGGAAGCGAGGGTATTGGATGGCAGAAGGGAGGAGGGATGATCAGTAGGTTACAGAAAACAGCAGTGCAGGGGATAGTACGGGGGTAGAGGGTAGCAAGAGATTGAAGTAGAAAGGGCTGAAGATATCAGAATTTGTAAAGTAAGTCAGTTGTTGTCAAAAAGTCAATGAGAGAGTCTGGATGAAAGGTAGGTCCATCAGCGAGAAAGGAAGGTAAAGAGGGGGCAGCAGAGCGAAGACGACGACAGAGGTAAATTCTGTGTGCTCGTTGATAAAATGGGCAGTCCAACAGAATGTGGCTGACTGATAATGGAGCTTGGCAATTCTCACAGAGAGGAGCAGGACGCCTCTCCATGAGATATCCATGAGTAAGACGAGTATGGCCAATGCGAAGACGGGAGAGAGTAGTCTCCCAACCTCGACACTGGTGATAAGAAGACGGCCAGTAACCTATACTCGGTTTAATAGATTGAAGTTTGTTGCCGAGCATAGTAGACCAACGTTGTTGCCAACGGGTGTGAAGGTGGGAAGATATTGCAGCAAAATAGTCCGTAAATGGAATACCTCTATAAGAAACTGGTAGGTCATGTACTGCTGACCGTGCAGCAGTGTCTGCCTGTTCATTGCCCTGTATGTCAACATGACCAGGGACCCAACAAAAAACAATATCTTTATGCTTGGTAAAGATGCAGCGTAGCCAAAGTTGGATACGGAGGACTAAGGGGTGAGGTGTATCAAATTTTTGTATAGCCTGTGAAGCACTAAGGGAGTCTGAGACAACCACAAATGATAACACAGGCATAAATGCAATACAGATAAGTGCTGTAAGGATGGCATACAATTCAGCAGTAAAAATACTAGCCGAAGATAGTAAATGCCCTTGTACGACGCTGTCCAGAAACACTGCTGCGAATCCTATGCCATCAGAAGACTTAGAGCCAGCTGTGTACACAGCAATGGCACGAGAATGAGAGTGAAAGTGGTCAAGAAGAGAGCGGGAAGCGACCGTAGACAGTTGGGCTTTAGAGCAAGGGAGAGAGAAAGAACTGACTCAAACAGCTGGAACTTCCCAGGGGGGTAGGGAAAAGAGAGATGCTACATGTACATAGAAAGGTGGTAATTGAAGAGAAGACAAGAGCGAATGAAGGTGAAGAAAGAAGGGATGGAGTAAACAGGGGCGGCGAACAAATAAAGAATGTCTACTAATATCAGTGACCATTCTATAAATGGAAGGATTGTGGAGATCATGAGAGCATACATAGTAGCGAAGGCAATGGGCATCATGGTGATCGGATAAGGATGGAACGTTCGCTTCTGCATAGAGGCTCTCGACAGGGGAAGAGCGAAAAGCACCAAGGCATAAACGTAATCCATGGTGATGAATGGGATTAAGGCTAGAGAGAGTAGCAGGAGATGCCGCTGAATAGATCTGGTCACCATAATCAAGTTTCGATAAAATAAGGGTGGAATGTAGGCGAAGGAGGGTTCGACGATCAGCTCCCCATGAAAGATGAGCAAAGGTTTTAAGAAGGTTCAGCCGGCTGTGACAAATTGCCTTCAGAGAGGTAATGTGAGGTTTCCAGGATAACCTATGATCAAAGAGGAGGCCCAGAAACTTGAATGTATCACGTTCAGGGATATGGGAGCCATAGAGGTACAAAGGATGATCGGAGATGACAGAGCGTCTAGTGAAAGTAATTTGGTGGGTTTTAGTGATGGAAAATTTAAACCCACGTGTGGTGGCCCAATTGGAAACACGGTCGACTGCATGCTGGAGAGAAACTGTAATGAGGTGACAGTCAGCGCCTGCACAGGCAATAGCAAAGTCATCAACATAGAGTGATGACCAAATATTTGATGGAAGACTAGAGGCCAAATCATTAATAGCAAGGAGAAAAAGTGTTGTGCTCAGAACACATCCCTGGGGGACACCTTCAGCTTGGATAAAGTCTGAGGAGAGCACATTATTAACCCAAACACGGAAATGCCTGTCAGTTAAAAAGTTCTTAAGGAAGGATGGTAGATTGCCTCGAAGGCCTAAGGAGTGGGCTTGGGCTAAAATATTATACCTCCAAGCTGTGTCATATGCCTTCTCAAGGTCAAAAAATATGGCAATAACTGAGTGGTTATTCGCTAAGGCATTATGAACATATGTGTCCAAGCGTAGTAAGGGGTCTATGGTAGAACGTCCCTTACGAAAGCCATATTGACGAGTGGAGAGACTGTTGTGTGTCTCTAAATACCACACTAAACGTCTATTTACTAGGCGTTCCATTACTTTGCAAACTGCACTGGTAAGAGCAATGGGATGATAGTGGGAGGTTTCATGTCCTGTAGTGCCTGGTTTGCGGAAAGGGAGAACAATGGCGGATTTCCACAGCTGTGGAAGAACTCCTTGTGACCAAATAAGATTGTAAAGGCGTAATAGGACTGCAAGGGCTGACTTATGTAAATGTTGTAGCATACGAATATGAAAGTCGTCGGGCCCAGCTGCCGATGATCGGTGTGAGGGAAAAGTAGGCATAAGTGGGGTTAAGGTCGTTCAGGCAACCAGGAACCATTAGCGAGTTACGTCGCATGCACCCCCCCCTGGTGGGCTGGGGTGAAACTAGTTCCTGGTGTCCTATTTGTTAAAGTTTCTACTCCTGGTAATATTGACCTTACCTGGTGTGGGTTGAAGTTTGGAGAGTCACTTCACCTCCACTCTTCTCCTAATCAGGTAGGGTGATCTACCAGGAGTATTACTGTTTGTTCTTTTCTTTTGTTTGCTGGTTACCAGTAATGATTTTGGCATTTATCATTCTTTCCCATTCTTAAATGTTATATTATCATGACTATGGGTAACCAGTTTATTTTTTCTTATTACCAGCTCTGTTCCTGGCGTGGTCTTCCAGGATAGATGCCAGATAAAGGAGCAAGACGTGTTAATGAAACTTATTAACATTATTCTATTACTACCGGCCCTTACCTGTTCTACTTGTGGTGATCCATCCAAGTGGTAGGAGATTCCAAAACATCGGACTATCACCATCCGCCCAGGATAACCTACATCAATAATATCAGAAGATCTATCCAGGGCCTTACCTACTCCGGCCCAACTACAAGAACCGAAGGCCATATTTTTTTTATTATATTTAAATTTTAAGTAAAATCCTCAAAAATCATTATTCTTATTTTTCCTAGTCGTTTTTTTATTTATTTATTTTTTCATTAGTTTCTTTTGTTCAGATGGAAGGCGTTCCACTGACAATTGGCAAGCTGAGAGTGTTGCCTCCAGTTCTTGAAGTGTAAAAGGCACATTATACTGTTCTTCTTTGAGAGAAGAAAAGTCCAAGGGTGCTAACTCTCTGGCAGACTTTGAGGAAAGAAATGAGGGGCATAGATGGAGTTACTGAGAAATACGGACCAGATGATTGCCAATTTCATTGGCAACATCTAGTGGGTTTGCTATATCAACACCGGCAACCCGCAGAACAGGAGCCGGGTCAGGAGAATATTTACCACTCAGTTTTCGTACGTTTTTCCAGACTGCACTCATAGAGGAAGCAGAGGTGATGGTAGAGACATAATCTCGCCAGCAAGTGCATTTAGCATCACGGATGACACGGCGAGCAATCGCACGCTTCTGTTTAAAATCAAGGAGTCTCTCTGTGTTTCTATTGCTACAAGCAGTATTAAAACAGAGAAGTGTTTTTGGGTATGCCCAAATGAGGAAAATCTGTGGACTAAAATCACAAGGGTATTAAAAGAGGACAACATCAAAGCTGCTTTCATAGAAAACCTGGAAGCTTTCTACAACAGATGGGAACATAAAAAGTCTGGGCTGAATGGTACTGCCCTTGATACTGGCCATGTAGTCACAAACTGTAAGGCTGGAGGTGATGTCCTGGTAGTCAGTAAATGTGGGGCTGATAGTGCTGTCCTGGGAGACAGTAATGGTGAAGCTGGAGGTGCTGTCCTGGGAGACAGAAATGGTGAAGCTGGAGATACTGTCCTGGGAGACAGTAATGGTGAAGCTGGAGATTTTGTCCAGGTAGTCGGGAATTATACGCAGGAAGGAATACATATAAATGACCTCATAGAAGACAGGAGCCATAGTAGGGAAACAAGTGTAGTCAAAGATAAGATAAAACCAATATTGCAAACAAGAAATACCGCAGGAAATAGCAAACAAGAGGACTCCAATAGCAATAGTGAGGATAAATTACCAAAAACAACTGGTGGGAGCTCCATTGTTGGTGCTAGGGAGGATAGGAATAAGACAGGGAAACATGCACCAACAGGGAATACAGTCACAGAAACCCAAGGCAAACGGAAACCAAGCCTGTGCACATACTATGCACTTGGTATCTGCTGGCATGGGAAATCTGGAAAAACAGATGGGACATGCAACTATGACCACCCTAGAAAATGTCATGTCCATATGACAACAGGAAAATGCAAACTCCCTTCCTGTAAGCTTTTTCACCCTGAAATGTGTACCTCTTCAGTACAGGAAAGACTGTGCTATAACTTAAATTGCCAGGCATACCATCTAAAGGGGACAAAAAGATACAAAACATCCAGGCCATGGGAAAACCTGGGTAGCCACAGACACTCAAGAGGGAGAGGTTTTTTAGTGCCAGGAAGGAAAAAAAACTGGCAGGAAATGGCAGAAATCGTACACCAAATCCAGTCATTCCTGGAGTGGAACCACAGTCGATGGCCTCCACTCCAAACCAACAGATACAGATACTAATGCCGGAAAAAAAATCCCCCCCCAGTACCAACAATACCACCAGTCCGATAACATTCTTCTTTGCAAATATACAGGGTCTAAAGCCAGCAACAAACAACAAAATACCTTTCATCCGTGGACTGCTTGCAGAGGCAAAGGCAATGTTCGCGGCTTTCACTGAGACCCACATAAAGGATCACTTGGACAACGAAATATGGATCCCAGGTTACAACCTATACAGATGTGACAGAGTGAACAGGCAAAAGGGGGGGGTTGGCCTGTACATTGCAGAGTCACTTGTTTGCACAGAACTGCTTAATGCCTCAAATGACGTAGTGGAAGTTTTAGCAGTAAAGGTCGAGAACCAAAACCTAGTCATTGTGGTAGTCTACAAGCCTCCGGATGCAACTTCCCAGCAATTCCAGGAACAGCTGTTAAAAATTGACCACTGTCTGGAAAATCTTCCAGCTCCTGCACCCAACATCTTGCTCCTGGGGGATTTCAACTTAAGGCACCTAAAATGGAGGAATATAGCAAATAATATTGTTGCAGAAATAACACCAGGAGGCAGCTCTGATGAAAACTCACACTCACACGAGCTTTTAAATCTCTGCACAAAATTCAATTTAAACCAGCAAATAATAGAGCCTACTAGACTGGAGAATACACTAGACCTCATATTCACTAACAATGATGATCTGATAAGAAATGTCACCATATCAAAAACAATATACTCAGATCACAACATAATTGAGGTTCAGACATGTATGCGTGGAGCCCCAGACCGACAAAATGAGACTAGTCACGAGGGAGCATTCACCAAATTCAACTTCAATAACAAAAACATAAAGTGGGACCAAGTAAACCAAGTCCTAACCGATATAAGCTGGGAAGATATACTAAGCAACACAGACCCAAACTTATGCCTAGAACAGATTAACTCGGTGGCACTCGATGTATGCACAAGGCTTATTCCTCTAAGAAAAAGGAGGAGTAGATGTAAAATAGAAAGAGACAGGCGCTCCCTTTACAGGCGACGGAAAAGAATAACAGAGCGGCTAAAAGAGGTCAATATATCTGAAATGCGCAGGGAGACACTGGTCAGAGAAATAGCAAGCATCGAACTTAAGCTAAAAGAATCCTTTAGGAGTCAGGAATCGCGGGAAGAACTAAAAGCCATAAATGAAATCGAAAGAAACCCAAAGTATTTCTTCTCCTATGCCAAATCAAAATCGAGAACAACGTCCAGTATTGGGCCCCTACTTAAACAAGATGGGTCCTACACAGATGACAGCAAGGAAATGAGTGAGCTACTCAAGTCCCAATATGACTCAGTTTTTAGCAAGCCGCTAACCAGACTGAGAGTCGAAGATCAAAATGAATTTTTTATGAGAGAGCCACAAAATTTGATTAACACAAGCCTATCCGATGTTATCCTGACGCCAAATGACTTCGAACAGGCGATAAATGACATGCCCATGCACTCTGCCCCAGGGCCAGACTCATGGAACTCTGTGTTCATCAAGAACTGCAAGAAGCCCCTATCACGAGCCTTTTCCATCCTATGGAGAGGGAGCATGGACACGGGGGTCGTCCCACAGTTACTAAAAACAACAGACATAGCCCCACTCCACAAAGGGGGCAGTAAAGCAACAGCAAAGAACTACAGACCAATAGCACTAACATCCCATATCATAAAAATCTTTGAAAGGGTCCTAAGAAGCAAGATCACCACGCATCTAGAAACCCATCAGTTACACAACCCAGGGCAACATGGGTTTAGAACAGGTCGCTCCTGTCTGTCTCAACTATTGGACCACTACGACAAGGTCCTAAATGCACTAGAAGACAAAAAGAATGCAGATGTAATATATACAGACTTTGCAAAAGCCTTCGACAAGTGTGACCATGGCGTAATAGCGCACAAAATGCGTGCTAAAGGAATAACAGGAAAAGTCGGTCGATGGATCTATAATTTCCTCACTAACAGAACACAGAGAGTAGTCGTCAACAGAGTAAAGTCCGAGGCAGCTACGGTGAAAAGCTCTGTTCCACAAGGCACAGTACTCGCTCCCATCTTGTTCCTCATCCTTATATCCGACATAGACAAGGATGTCAGCCACAGCACCGTGTCTTCCTTTGCAGATGACACCCGAATCTGCATGACAGTGTCTTCCATTGCAGACACTGCAAAGCTCCAGGCAGACATCAACCAAATCTTTCAGTGGGCTGCAGAAAACAATATGAAGTTCAACGATGAGAAATTTCAATTACTCAGATATGGTAAACATGAGGAAATTAAATCGTCATCAGAGTACAAAACAAATTCTGGCCACAAAATAGAGCGAAACACCAACGTCAAAGACCTGGGAGTGATCATGTCGGAGGATCTCACCTTCAAGGACCATAACATTGTATCAATCGCATCTGCTAGAAAAATGACAGGATGGATAATGAGAACCTTCAAAACTAGGGAGGCCAAGCCCATGATGACACTCTTCAGGTCACTTGTTCTATCTAGGCTGGAATATTGCTGCACACTAACAGCACCTTTCAAGGCAGGTGAAATTGCCGACCTAGAAAATGTACAGAGAACTTTCACGGCACGCATAACGGAGATAAAACACCTCAATTATTGGGAGCGCTTGAGGTTCCTAAACCTGTATTCCCTGGAACGCAGGAGGGAGAGATACATGATTATATACACCTGGAAAATCCTAGAGGGACTAGTACCGAACTTGCACACGAAAATCACTCATTACGAAAGCAAAAGACTTGGCAGACGATGCACCATCCCCCCAATGAAAAGCAGGGGTGTCACTAGCACGTTAAGAGACCATACAATAAGTGTCAGGGGCCCGAGACTGTTCAACTGCCTCCCAGCACACATAAGGGGGATTACCAACAGACCCCTGGCAGTCTTCAAGCTGGCACTGGACAAGCACCTAAAGTCAGTTCCGGATCAGCCGGGCTGTAGCTCGTATGTTGGTTTGCGTGCAGCCAGCAGCAACAGCCTGGTTGATCAGGCTGTGATCCACCAGGAGGCCTGGTCTCAGACCGGGCCGCGGGGGCGTTGACCCCCGGAACTCTCTCCAGGTAAACTCCAGGTTACCTGCCCCATGCAGCGCGTTTCAAACATACTGCACAAGCACAAGCAGGAGACCACCATGGAACGCATTTCTGAGAATGCCTGCCCGAAGTTTGGGGTATGGAATGAGAAGCTGCGGATAAAACTGAGGACGGGAAGAGGTGTAAAAGCTCATCGATGGAGGACGAAGAAGGACCCTCTCTAAAAACAGTTAGGTGTGAGTAAAGGTTCCAATTTGCCCGATCAAATTGCCAGCATGGGATGCGAAGAGGTGGTGAATATGAAGGGGAAGTAAGAATGATTGGGAAATGATCGCTGTCATGTAAGTCCGGGAGAACAGACCAAGTGAAGTCTAATGCAGCGGAGGAAGAGCAGACTGAGAGATCAATGCAAGAGAGAGTACGAGTCCAAGGATCAAAATGGGTGTGAGTACCTGTATTTAAAACATGGAGGGGGTGGGTGGCAAGAAAAGCCTCTAACTGAATTCCACGGGAATCACAGTGAGACCCCCCCCAGAGGAAATGATGGGCATTAAAATCACCAAGTAACAGAATCGGTGGCAGTAATGACGAAACAAGAAAGGCAATATCCGGAATAGATAATGCCTGAGAAGGAGAGAGATATAAAGAACACAGCGTATACCACCTATGCAAGTGGATACGGGCTGCTGTGTAATGCAGCAAAGTATGAACAAATAGCTGATGGTATGGAATATCAGTACGTAGAAGAAGGGCACTTTCATTAAAGGTCCCATCAGGAAAAGGATCTGAAGAATACAATAAATTATATCCTGAGATGGGAGAGATAACAGCAGAGTGTAATTTTGGTTCCTGTAAGCAAACACCAACAGGGGAAAACTGGGAGAGTAACATCTGAAGCTCACCGCGATTACCCCTGAGGCCGCGTATATTCCACTGTAAATAGGCCATGATTGGCAATGTTAAAGATACTTGAAATCCACAGGTAAGGGTTCCTATGGACTAGAGAGGTTAGAAAAGTCCACATGCGGAGGCAGTGGAAAACGTTCAAGCAGCGAAGGAATGGTGCGCTGTGAAGAAAGGAGTTGCGCAGATGGAGCAGAGGAGAAAGAGCGGAGGGTGGATCAGTGTCCATTGATGGTTTGGTCTCTGCAATATATTCAGAGATTGCTTCAAGTGTTTCAGAATTCAGAGACGTCGTATGGGAGACAATATTGGAAATGGTAGGGGGAGGATGAGTAAAGATTGGAACTGTATTGGACTGTACCAAGGTAGGGGGGGGGCGAAAGGGTGGAGGGAACTGGAGAAGCATGGAAGGGGACAGAAGAGGCAGAAACCTGGGAGGTGGCAGAAGAGGAAGAAATTTGGGAGGGAACAGGGGAGGAAGGTACAGTACGAGGAGGAGGGTGAACCTCTACACTTGTAACAGAGCCAGTGAGAGGGGGAGAACCAGGTACAGAGACAGGGAAGGTAAAATGAGGAGGTGGAAGATGGGTAGGAGGTGTTAACGGACCTTTTTTTGACTTTTGGGGTTCCAACTGTTCAAGAATGTCTGTGCCACATGTCTGGAAATTTTGTTGAACTATGGTATGGGGCAGAATGATGGTACCACTACAAGAATTGAGGGAATGATGTTTTTCAAGAGTGACAGGAACAGTATCAATATGGGAAAGACGAGAGAGCTAATGAGCCTGGGTAGCATTCTGTACGGTGATGATGTGCATACCGCTCTTAAGAGCATGAAAAGTAATATCTTTACCAACATGGCGTAGGAGTGCCTTGCCAATACTGTGGTCAGAAAGATAGGCAGTAGAGGAAGTCGGTCGTAAAGTGAAACTGAGCATGGAAAGGTAGTGAAGGATGTGTCGATCGTTTCTGAGAAGAACGAGAAGGTGGAGAAGTATCATCAGCAGGTAATTGTCGTTGGCGTTTAGGCGTGGGACCCGAGTTGGTCCGACGTGGAAGGGGTCGGCGATTCGAAAATTGCCGCACCGTAGAGGGAGAGGCCTGAAGCATAGTCAGAGGAGAGCGAAGGTAAGATAAATCGAAGGAGTCAGTCGAGGCCTCAGTACCTGAAGCGGGTGAGGAAACAGCACCGGCAAGAGGTACAGAGGCATGAGGAGTGTCTGAAGAGTGGTCCAAAGACGAGGCGGGTTCAGAACGGGGTGCAGTATCAAGAAGGGGCCCGGGGGTAGTAGGTTCATGGACTAGGGCTGCCATGGTTAGGTTACTTCTTTCTTTTTGTTTTTAAGAAAAAAAAAGAAAGAAGAAAAGAAAATAAAAATAAAAAAAGAATTAAAAAAGGGGGGACCGGGGAGGGATAGTTCCTAGAAGGAATGAAAGGGCCAGAAATCTCCCTCCGCGCCCAAGAGGACCTCAGCACCGCAAGTAGCGCAGATGCAGCATGGAACCTGTGCCATACCCTACCCATCATGCTAGTAAACTAAAAATCCGGGACAGCAACCTCACATCTGCTAAGCTACCTCGGTGGACAAAAGAGAGGGCGGTCGGAAATCCGCCACAAAGCATACCTCCTACGGCCACCACCCCCGGAATCCGAAAGGTGGCTTTCAGAGATACACCCAAAGCCACCCTCCGGGAGACACAAGAGGGATCGGGACACCCCCAGGCAATCCAGATTCCACGGCAAACTACGCCACCGCCAAGAACCTCAACGGAATGGGATGGACCCCGGTATCCTTTCCCCTACCTAGGAACTAGTGCACCTGTGGGAGAAATCCCAAAGGCCAAAAAGAGGAAGGGCAAAAGAGAGGGGTGGGGAGGAGGAGGAGGAGGAGGAAAGGAAAAAGGGGAGGATGGGATAGAGGAGGGGAGATTGGGGGGTAACATGGGTTTAGAACAGGTCGCTCCTGTCTGTCTCAACTACTGGATCACTACGACAAGGTCCTAAATGCACTAGAAGACAAAAAGAATGCAGATATAATATATACAGACTTTGCAAAAGCCTTCGACAAGTGTGACCATGGCGTAATAGCGCACAAAATGCGCGCTAAAGGAATAACAGGAAAAGTCGGTCGATGGATCTATAATTTCCTCACTAACAGAACACAGAGAGTAGTCGTCAACAGAGTAAAGTCCGAGGAAGCTACAGTGAAAAGCTCTGTTCCACAAGGCACAGTACTAGCTCCCATCTTGTTCCTCATCCTCATATCCGACATAGACAAGGATGTCAGCCACAGCACCGTGTCTTCCTTTGCAGATGACACCCAAATCTGCATGACAGTGTCTTCCATTGCAGACACTGCAAGGCTCCAGGCGGACATCAACCAAATCTTTCAGTGGGCTGCAGAAAACAATATGAAGTTCAACGATGAGAAATTTCAATTACTCAGATATGGTAAACATGAGGAAATTAAATCTTCATCAGAGTACAAAACAAATTCTGGCCACAAAATAGAGCGAAACACCAACGTCAAAGACCTGGGAGTGATTATGTCGGAGGATCTCACCTTCAAGGACCATAACATTGTATCAATCGCATCTGCTAGAAAAATGACAGGATGGATAATGAGAACCTTCAAGCCCATGATGACACTCTTCAGGTCACTTGTTCTATCTAGGCTGGAATATTGCTGCACTCTAACAGCACCTTTCAAGGCAGGTGAAATTGCCGACCTAGAAAATGTACAGAGAACTTTCACGGCGCGCATAACGGAGATAAAACACCTCAATTACTGGGAGCGCTTGAGGTTTCTAAACCTGTATTCCCTGGAATGCAGGAGGGAGAGATACATGATTATATACACCTGGAAAATCCTAGAGGGACTAGTACCGAACTTGCACACGAAAATCACTCACTACGAAAGCAAAAGACTTGGCAGACGATGCACCATCCCCCCAATGAAAAGCAGGGGTGTCACTAGCACGTTAAGAGACCATACAATAAGTGTCAGGGGCCCGAGACTGTTCAACTGCCTCCCAGCACACATAAGGGGGATTACCAACAGACCCCTGGCAGTCTTCAAGCTGGCACTGGACAAGCACCTAAAGTCAGTTCCTGATCAGCCGGGCTGTGGCTCGTACGTTGGTTTGCGTGCAGCCAGCAGCAACAGCCTGGTTGATCAGGCGCTGATCCACCAGGAGGCCTGGTCACAGACCGGGCCGCGGGGGCGTTGACCCCCGAAACTCTCTCCAGGTAAACTCCAGGTCTGAGGAAGAAGACCGACAGGTCTAATTCCTCAGACCAAGAGCCTCTTCACCACGCCAAGGAGCCCCCCTTGAAGAGGTATTGTTACAAAGATTGATTTATTTATATTCTTGGGCATTCAAGCAATCTTTAGATATGTCTTTCAGACAAATTCTGGCTCTGTGTCTTCATTATGACAGAATTCAGAGATATTGTTAAATTTTGTACATTTATGCAGTTGGGTTTAAGACAGTCTTGTTGAGGTAAAGACTTCGATGTTGATGAAGACTTAAATTGTAAAGTGTTAAAGATTAGTCTTCATTGTTAATGTGATATTTCCATGTGATTCAACTTTATATGCATATGTTTTGTAAATTCATAAAACTATTGTACATACAATATTAAGCTATAATATTATGTACAAAGAGAAGATAAAGTATTGTATTCAAATGCTTTAAAATTAAACATAATAAGATTTTAATATTATTGGATTGAGTTTCCTAGTAGAAATTACCCCTAGACTCTAAAAATATATTAAACTAGCTTTTGATCCAATACCTTGTTGCCTGAGAGGGGAATTTTTTGTAATAGGCCAAATTCTGAAGTTCTTTATAAACTTCCAAGACAAAAAAATCCTCTAAATCCCTTACTTGCAACATTGTACAAGACTAAACTCAAAGTTTTCAGATTAGGAAAGTACTCAAGGTGTTTGACCATAGAGATGCTAGTGTGTCAAACTGGACAATTTCTCCAACACCATGGATCAAAAGCCTCCCAGACAGGCCCCCATTTGTTACAAAAAAATATGATATCTAATAATGATAGAGATCTCCAGTGAATACTAGAAAGGTCTGCCCCTCTAGCACCCAGCCTGTTACTGGGTTCTGTAACAAGTAGTCAGTATACTGGTCCAATTATACATTAGGATTTAATAGTAAGATTCAATAGTGCTTTAGGATTACAACTGGTAGGCTACTAACTAAAGACATTAAAATTTAAGAACTTTATTAATAAAGAAAAAGTTGTCTAGGTGGACAATATTAAAGTAAATCAAAATAATCAATTTAATATAATATAGGATACAAGTTCCTACACTTCTCTCGTGTACAGAAGTATTGTGCTGAAGGCACACATCATATCTTTATGGCTTTTAAGTACCATCTGGTACATCATCAGCATTTAAGAACATAATACTAATATGTATATACAAGTGAGTATGTGTGTATGTAAGTGCTCTAAGTAGTTCGCTATGTCTCAAGACTCGGCTCGACTTAACCAGTGACTGACTAAAAGTCCTCACATAAACTAACTTCTTGACCAATCTGGCAATCAGAACAGCTTGATTGAACAGCAAAAAGACCGATTTGCCAAACAGCAATATAACAAGCAGCAGCAACATGGAGATAACATAATGACCCTAAGTAGGGACCATCTGCAGATCATTCACAAAAGTCACGAAACTCCCATACTACTAAATCTAAGTTCAGCAAAAGAAAATCCCAAACTGTGACAGTGCACAGATACCAGTACAAATTAGGTCAGAAGCTACAGCTCAGGACCTGAGTTTCTATGAGTGTCATTGTGACACACAACCTTAGTAAAATGTCAAAAATCACTAAGTCTAGGCTATGCTCTGTGAACAGTTACACATAACTAACAACAAGAGAGAGCAACAGAGATGATGTTGTAATAAAGTTGGTAGAATTACCGATAATATGTAAAGTAAAAGGACACAAGTGCAACTAATGTGACATTTTATTGTGGCAACGTTTCACTTTCCAGGAGCTTTATCAAGCCTTTACCTTGATAAAGCTCCTGGAGAGCTTTATCAAGGTAAAGGCTTGATAAAGCCACAATAAAATGCAACATTAGTTGCACTTGTGTCCTTTTACTTTACAGAGATGATGTTCCAACAAGGGCAAGAAAGGTAGAGCTGGAGATGAAGTGTTGTTGGAATCACCATCAAACAGAGGGAGAGAGAGCTAGCCAGAGGCAAAGCAGCCCTCTCACCCAGGTGAGGTGTAATCACTCCACCCTGATCACGTGACACTCCATGGACTGCTGCTGACCAGCAATTACAGAGAAGCCGGCAGCGAACAAGCAGAGTGGTAGTTTGCCAATGCAGACAGCTACTTAACACTCGAGCAATGAGCACTGAGTAAGGTGTAAATGTTACATCCTACCTAATAATATATGTAAGTCAAAAAATAATATAAAGCAATATATTTATTTATTTTGTAAGAGAAGTAAATGCAAGGGTCTTGACAAGAGGCGTGGAGTTAAAAGATAAAGAATCACACACAAAGTGGGAGTTGTCACAGCTGCTCTTTGCTGATGACACTGTGCTCTTGGGAGATTCTGAAGAGAAGTTGCAGAGATTGGTGGATGAATTTGGTAGGGTGTGCAAAAGAAGAAAATTAAAGGTGAATACAGGAAAGAGTAAGGTTATGAGGATAACAAAAAGATTAAGTGATGAAAGACTGAATATCAGATTGGAGGGAGAGAGTATGGAGGAGGTGAATGTATTCAGATATTTGGGAGTGGACGTGTCAGCGGATGGGTCTATGAAAGATGAGGTGAATCATAAAATTGATGAGGGAAAAAGAGTGAGTGGTGCACTTAGGAGTCTGTGGAGACAAAGAACTTTGTCCTTGGAGGCAAAGAGGGGAATGTATGAGAGTATAGTTTTACCAACGCTCTTATATGGGTGTGAAGCATGGGTGATGAATGTTGCAGCGAGGAGAAGGCTGGAGGCAGTGGAGATGTCATGTCTGAGGGCAATGTGTGGTGTGAATATAATGCAGAGAATTCATAGTTTGGAAGTTAGGAGGAGGTGCGGGATTACCAAAACTGTTGTCCAGAGGGCTGAGGAGGGGTTGTTGAGGTGGTTCGGACATGTGGAGAGAATGGAGCGAAACAGAATAACTTCAAGAGTGTATCAGTCTGTAGTGGAAGGAAGGCGGGGTAGGGGTCGGCCTAGGAAAGGTTGGAGGGAGGGGGTAAAGGAGGTTTTGTGTGCGAGGGGCTTGGACTTCCAGCAGGCATGCGTGAGCGTGTTTGATAGGAGTGAATGGAGACAAATGGTTTTTAATACTTGACGTGCTGTTGGAGTGTGAGCAAAGTAACATTTATGAAGGGGTTCAGGGAAACCGGCAGGCCGGACTTGAGTCCTGGAGATGGGAAGTACAGTGCCTGCACTCTGAAGGAGGGGTGTTAATGTTGCAGTTTAAAAACTGTAGTGTAAAGCACCCTTCTGGCAAGACAGTGATGGAGTGAATGATGGTGAAAGTTTTTCTTTTTCGGGCCACCCTGCCTTGGTGGGAATCGGCCAGTGTGATAATAAAAAAAATTTATGATTTAGCTAATATCGCAAATATCAGCAAAATAAAATTATATGAACAGGTAATATACATTATATACATAGTGACCCATTCAGGGGTTGCAATAGTCAATGAGAGAGTTCAGATTAAAGGAGGGTCCATCAGCATGAAGGGAAGGTAAAGAGAGTAGCAGAGTGGAGACAAAGCTGGAGGTAAATTCTGTGTACTCATTGATAGAGTGGGCAGTTTAACAGAATGTGGCTAAAAGATACTGGAACATGACAATTCTCACAGAGAGGGACAGGGTGCCTCTCCATGAGATACCCATGAGTAAGACGAGTGTGGCCAATGCAAAGATGGGAGAGAGTAGTCTCCCAACCTTGACAATGATGACAAGAAGAAGGCCAATAACCCAAACTCGGTTTAATAGAATGAAGTTTGTTACTGAACAGAGCAAACCACTGTTGTTGCCAACGGGTGTGAAGGTGGGTGGGAATTACAGCAAAATAGTCCATGAATGGAACACCTATATATGAAACTGGAAGGTCATCTACTGCCGACCACGCAGCATTGTCTGCCTGCTCATTGCCCTGTACGTCAACATGACCAGGGACCCAACAAAAAACAATATCTTTATGCTTGGTACAGATACGGCATAACCAAAGTTAGATACGAAGAACTAGAGGGTGAGGTGTATGAAATGTTTGCATAGCCTGTAAAGCACTAAGGGTGTCGGGAACAACCACAAGTGATGACACAGCATAGATGCAATACACATAAGTGCTGCAAGAATGGCATACAATTCAGCAGTAAAAATGCTAGCCAAGGATAGTAAATGCCCTCACACAACACTGTCAAGAAACAATGCCGGCGAATCCAACGCCGTCAGAAGACTTAGAGACATCCGTGTACACTGCGATGGCATGAGAATGAGAACAGAAGTAGTCAGAAAAAGAGAGCAGGAAGCTACTGTAGGCAGCTGGGCTTCCAAGCAAGGGAGTGAGAAAGAACAGACTCAAACAGCTGGAACTTCCCAGGAGGGCAAGGAAAAGTGAGATGCTACATGAACATAGGTGGTAAATGAGGAAGAGACAAGAGCGAATGTAGGCGAACAGAAAAGGGATGGAGTGAACAGGGGCGACAAACAAATGTCTACTAACATCGGTGACTATTCTATATATGGAAGGATTGCGGAGATTATAAGTGTGAACATAGTAGCGAATTTAATGGGCATCATGATGATCGGACAACGATGGAACATTTGCTTCTGCATAAAGGTTCTCAACAGAGGAAGAGCAAAATGCACCAAGGCATAAATGTAATCCCTGGTGATGGATGGGATTAAGGCTGAAGAGAGTAGCAGGACAGGCCACTGAATACATCTGGTTACCATAATTGAGTTTCAATAAAATGCGGGCTGAATGTAGGTGAAGTTTGACAATCAGCTCCCCATGAAAGATGAGCAAGGGTTTTAAGAAGGTTTAGCTGGCTGTGACAAGTTGACTTCAGAGTGGTTATGTGAGGCTTCCAGGATAACCTATGGTCAAAGAGAAGGCCTAAAAACCTGACCGTATCAAGGCTTAAATGAAAACACGGATGACTGTGCTGGAGAGAAACTGTAATGAGATGACAGTCAGCGCCTGCACAAGCAATAGTAAAGTCATCAACATAGAATGATGACCAAATATTGGATGGAAGAGAGGCCAAATCACTTATAGCAAGGAGAAAAAGTGCTGTGCTCAAAACACATCCCTGGGGGACACCTTCAGCTTGGACAGTCTGGGGAGAGCATATTATTAACCCAAACATGGAAATGTCTGTTAGTTAAGAAATTTTTAAGGAAGGATGGTAGACTGCCTCGGAGGCCTAAGGAGTGGGCTTGGGCCCAAATATTATACCTTCAAGTTGTGTCATATGCCTTCTCAAGGTCAAAAAATATGGCAATAACTGAGTGGTTATTCGCAAAGCCATTATGAACATAGGTATCCAAGTGTAGTAAGGGGTCTATGGTAGAACGGCCTTTACGAAAGCCATATTGACTAGTGGAGAGACTGTTGTGTATCTCTAAATTTTGATTTACCAGATGTTCCATCACCTTGCAGACTGCACTGGTAAGAGTAATGGGATGATAGTGGGAGGCATCATGTCCAATAGTACCCAGTTTGCAGAAAGGGAGAACAATGGCAGATTTCCACAGCTGGGGGAAGAACTCCTTGTGACAAAATAAGATTGAAAAGGTGTAACAGGACTGTAAGGGCTGATTGATGTAAATGTTGTAACATCCAAATATGAATGTCGTCGGGCCCAGCTGCCAATGATCGGCAAGCTGAGAGTGTTGCCTTCAGTTCCTGAAGTGAAAAGGCACATTATAAGATTCTTCTTTGAGAGAAGAAAAGTCTAAGAATGCTAACTCTCTGGCAGACTTTGAGGAAAGAAACGAGGGGCATAGATGGAGCCCCTGAGAAATGCAAACCAGATGATTACCAGTTTCAATGGCAACATAAAGAGGGTTTACTATATCAACACCGGCAACCTGCAGAACAGGAGCCGGGTCAGAAGAGTATTTACCACTCAGTTTCTGTACTTTTTTCCAGACTGCACCCAGAGAGGAAGCAGAGGTTATGGTGGAAACATAATCTCGCCAGCAAGTGTGTTTAGCATCACGGATGACACGGCGAGTGACCACATGCTTCTGCTTAAAATCGAGAAGTCTCTCAGTGGTTCTATTGTACCTGTACCTGCCCAACACAGCGTGTTTCAAACATACTGCTCGAGAACAAGCAAAAGACCACAAAGGCACACACTTCTAGGAATGCTTGCCTGAGGTTTGGGGTATAGAATGAGAAGCTGCGGTTAAAACTGAGGTCGAGAAGAGGTGTAAAATCTCATCAAATGAGGACGAAGAAGGAACCTCACTAAAAGCAGTTAGATGCGAGTAAAGGTCCCAATCTGCTTGATCAAACTACCAGCATGGACTATGAAAAGGTTGTGAAGATGAAGGAGAAGTAAGAATGATTACCTGCATGACAATGATCGCTGTCATGCAAGTCCGGAAGAACAGACCAGGTGAAGTCTAGTGTAGTGGAGGAGGAGCAGACCAAGAGATCAATGCAAGAGAGTATGAGTACAAGGATCAAAATGGGTGGGAGTACCTGTATTTAAAACATGGAGGGGGTGAGAAGCAAGAAAAGTCTTCAACTGAATGCCACGGGAATCACAGTGAGACCCTTCCCAGAGGAAATGATGGGCATTAAAATTGCCAAGTAACAGAAGTGGTGGTGGTAAGGACAAAACAAGAAAGGCAACATCCAGGATAGATAATGCCGGAAAAGGAGAGAGATACAAAGAACAGACTGTATATCACTTACGCAAGTGGAAATTTTTGGTAGAACTATTGTGAAATTACCACAAAGTAAAAGACAAATCTTGAAGAACAGTAGTGTAACAGTGCGAGTGTGACATTCCTCAAGGGACACTTCTGCTTCAATCAAGATACCAATACCAGGTTTCATCCATGCCAAAAGCCAGGGATAAAGTTGTAGGTCTGATACAATACCCATATGTCTAGCAAGTTATGAACTTGTTAGGTCAGCTGCACAGCAAATAGCTAGTTCATGCCTTATCTGGAATTGCCATATTAACCCATTGAACCCAAAAAACTAAGAAATCATCACTTCAGTATTAACATGAAATGTTGATATAATGCTCCTTTGGGACAATTATGTTTTTACAATTATTTAATTCCCACAGCCAAAGGGCAGTAACACTGATGGCTCCATAGAATGTTCTAGAGGCTGTCATAAGTAGCTTAGTACAGTTCATTTAGTTCATTGAATATTTCACTAGTGTTGTTCACTGAATATTTCACTAGTGTTGTTCACTGAATATTTCACTTGTTCACTGAATATTTCACTAGTGTTGTTCACTGAATATTTCACTAGTGTTGTTCACTGAATATTTCACTAGTGTTGTTCACTGAATATTTCACTAGTGCTGTTCACTGAATATTTCACTGCAGAATTCTTGATTACTGCAGTAAGCAGATTACAGACATGGCCTTACAGTATTTTCCATATATATTGTTTATACTTGACGTGCTGTTGGAGTGTGAGCAAAGTAACATTTATGAAGGGGTTCAGGGAAACCAGCAGGCCGGACTTGAGTCCTGGAGATGGGAAGTACAGTGCCTGCACTCTGAAGGAGGGGTGTTAATGTTGCAGTTTAAAAACTGTAGTGTAAAGCACCCTTCTGGCAAGACAGTGATAGAGTGAATGATGGTGAAAGTTTTTCTTTTTCACGCCACCCTGCCTTGGTGGGAATCGGCCAGTGTGATAAAAAAAAAAACTGTATATTAGCTCTCATGAGTACACAAGAGTGCTCTTTTTATAAAATATGTAAGATATTCTGAACATTAACACAACTTATCTCCTCTATGAACTTATAAGATTTATATGACTGACATTTCATTAACATATTTCACTCTCAACACTGTCATGGTACATCTCTTTTATATATTCTAATGAGTTTATAACTAAAATATTTTTGAAACACTAATATGTTTTATCTCCTGAATATACTCTATGTGTCACAAGACTGTTTTTTTGATTAAAACATTTCAGACACTCAGAACATTGATATGGTTTATCTCCTGTATGTACTCATATATGTGTCAAAGATTGCTTTTTGTACTAAAACATTTCACACGCTCAGTGCACTGATGTGGTTTATCTCGTGTATGAATTCTCATATGTGTCACAAGACTGCTTTTTCTACTAAAACGTTTCAGACACTCAGAACATTCATATGGTTTATCTCATGTATGTACTCTCATATGTGTCACAAGACTGCTTTTTATACTAAAACGTTTCAGACACTCAGAACATCAATATGGTTTATCTCATGTATGTACTCTCATATGTGCCACAAGACTGCCTTTTTGGCTAAAACATTTCAGACACTCTGAACACTGATATGGTTTATCTCCTGTATGTACTCTTGTATGTGTCACAAGACTGCCTTTTTGGCTAAAACATTTCAGACACTCTGAACATTGATATGGTTTATCTCCTGTATGTACTCTCATATGTCTCATAAGATATATTTTTACACTAAAACATTTCAGACACTCTGAACATTGATATGGTTTATCTCCTGTATGTACTCTCATATGCCTCAAAAGATGACTTTTTTGATTAAAACATTTCAGACACTCTGAACATTGATATGGTTTATCTCCTGTATGTACTCTCGTATGTTTCACAAGACTGTTTTTTCGGCTAAAACATTTCAGACACTCTGAACATTGATATGGTTTATCTCCTGTATGTACTCTCATATGTGTCACAAGACTGCTTTTTATACTAAAACATGTCAGACACCATGAACATTGATATGGTTTATCTCCTGTATGTACTCTCATATGTGTCACAAGACTGCTTTTTTCACTAAAACATTTCAGACACTCTGAACATTGATATGGTTTATCTCCTGTATGTACTCTCATATGTGTCACAAGATTGCTTTTTTTACTAAAACATTTCAGGCACTCTGAACATTGATATGGTTTATCTCCTGTATGTTCTCTTATATGTGTCACAAGATTGCTTTTTTCACTAAAACATTTCAGACACCATGAACATTGATATGGTTTATCTCCTGTATGTACTCTCATATGTGTCACAAGACTGCTTTTTACACTAAAACATTTCAGACACTCTGAACATTGATATGGTTTATCTCCTGTATGTACTCTCATATGTTTCACAAGACTGCCTTTTTCACTAAAACATTTCAGACACTCTGAACATTGATATGGTTTATCTCCTGTATGTACTCTCATATGTTTCACAATACTGCTTTTTATACTGAAACATTTCAGACACTCTGAACATTGATATGGTTTATCTCCTGTATGTACTCTCATATGTGTCACAAGACTGTATTTTACACTAAAACATTTCATACACTCTGAACATTGATATGGTTTATCTCCTGTATGTACTCTCATATGTGTCACAAGACTGCCTTTTTCACTAAAACATTTCAGACACTCTGAACATTGATATGGTTTATCTCCTGTATGTACTCTCATATGTTTCACAAGACTGCTTTTTACACTAAAACATTTCAGACACTCTGAACATTGATATGGTTTATCTCCTGTATGTACTCTCATATGTGTCACAAGACTGCCTTTTTCACTAAAACATTTAAGACACTCTGAACATTCATATGGTTTATCTCCTGTATGTACTTTCATATGTGTCACAAGACTGCTTTTTATACTAAAACATTTCAGACACTCTGAACATTGATATGGTTTATCTCCTGTATGTACTTTCATATGTCTCATAAGATATATTTTTACACTAAAACATTTCAGACACTCTGAACATTGATATGGTTTATCTCCTGTATGTACTTTCATATGTGTCACAAGACCGCTTTTTGCAGTAAAACATTTCAGACACTCTGAACATTGATATGGTTTATCTCCTGTATGTACTCTCATATGTTTCACAAGACTGCTTTTTATACAGAAACATTTCAGACACTCTGAACATTGATATGGTTTATCTCCTGTATGTATTCTCATATGTGTCATAAGATTTATTTTTCTACTTAAACATTTCAGACACTCTGAACATTGATATGGTTTATGTTCTTTACGTTTTTCCATATTTTTTTAAATAAAGGTATTTCATTTAAAAATTTTTAGTCACACAGCAGTGGTATAGTTAATCTTCCTTATGTACTCACATGTCTATTTCAAGATTTTTTTTTAACTATTTTGGACACTGAACACCTGGTCTTCCTTATGAATATATTCCCATGTTAAGATTTATTTAGGCAAAACTTTTCCTACTAATGAACACTAGTAAAATTTACGTTGTGTTAAAGCACTATCATAATTTTTGTTTTGTGTTAAAAGATATATGTACAAAAAATTTGCAGATACACTCAATACTATTATTATTATTATTATCATTTGCTCTTGTGTTTAAACAGATTTTTCTGAAAATTTTTAATTACAAAATTACTAACTTGTATTCTTTTATTAACCCATTGAGGGTTCAGACCCCAAATCAGAAAATTCCCCACAGGATCTAAAAAATATTATTTTTTCTTATGAAATTGTAAAGAATCTCTTTCTGAAGGTAATAAAATAAAAAGTACAAAATTTGATAAAGAACTGACAAAGTTATGCTCCTGCGAATTTTACTGTGTCAGAGATATTTATGCATTGGCAATTTTGCCCACTTTGAGTCTTGTTTTGGGCCAATTAAATTAGTCCACTAGACCAAATTCTTAGCTATTTTCTAGTATGTGTTCCATTTTACCTACTGAGCACATAAAATTGCCCAGATCAACTATTTCAACTTCCCAATAAAGTGATTGGAAATTGGTAATTTGGCAAATTTCACACAAAGTTCAAAATATTCCAATTTCAAAATAGGGTCCAGAATAATCAATGCAGGCATTCCTGGCACTAAACTAAAATTTCCTCTATTTATTAGTTACATTTCCAGGCTTTACAGATTAATTTCATTTTGATTTTTTAATCACAAAAAAAAAAATAGAAGATTTTTATGCAATATTGTATTAATTGTATAAATAATATCAGCTCGTTCAGCAACACACATCAGACCCACAAGCTGATGTGTATTGGACATGTGATGTGATTTGTTTACCCACTAACATAGGCAAAAATAGAACATTTCTACTATTCTGAACTCAATTTCAAGCTATTTTTCAGTACTAAAATCAATCAAAATAATTTCTGTAATACGTCTTCTATCAAATGACACCAAGAAACAGTGAATGCTACTAAAAAAACATATGAAAATACACTGAAAATTTACTGTTTTAATCCAAAAACATAGTCGCAGTTTTTTTTCTCATTATGCACAGTGTGCAGCAGGATTTGTTTTATATGGTGCACACTTACCACAGAGATGCATTCTCTCTTATATAGGCCCAAATTTACTGCTAACAGCTTATCTGAGTAAGCTGAGCTCATGATATAGCAATACAGTATAGACCCTGGCTTAAAAGTCATAGAACTAGAAAACAGACCCTCAAAGAATTAACTGACATGCAAAAGCATAATTATTTAATTAGTAATAGCTAGTTAAAAATTTACAAGAAGAACAGCTGTTGCCTTTCTTGAAGTACTGAAGATAGTGTCAGGCAAGATACAACCCGGTAGTCTTCCACAAAATACTTCAGCAATATCAGTTGTTGTTCAAGACACACTGGTGCTTCTTGAAGTACTGAAAATATAGTGTCTGGCAAGGCACAATCTGGTAGCTTTCCACAAAATACTTCTGCAATAGAAACATGAGTCAGTATAGTACAATATTCTACAATTACTAACACAACATACTCAACTAAAAAAAATTTTTTTTTTCTCTATTGTAATATGGTTTCACTAAATAAAATTGTCACTTAACCCTTAAACTGACCATTATTATTATTATAATAAAAAAGAAGTGCTAAACCACAAGGGCTATACAGCACTGCAGGGCAGGAAGAAAGTGAAGGAATCAGGTGGCAAAAGGGAGCGGGAAGAGTAGTAGGTTACGGAGAGCAGCGGAGCAGTGGATAGTGAAAGGATAGAGGGCAGCAAGAGATTGAGGTAGAAAGGGCTGAAGAGAGTGCGAAAGGTATTATCATCAGAGTTTGTGGAGTAAATCAGTCGTTGTTAAGAAGTCAGTGAGAGAGTCAGGATTAAAGGAGGGTCCATCAGCAAGAAGGGAAGGCAAAGAAAGAGTAGTAGAGCGGAGACAACGTTGGAGGTAAATTCTGCATGCTCGTTGATAGAGAGGGCAGTCTAACAGAATATGGCTGATCGATACTGGAACTTGACACTTCTCACAGAGAGGAACAGGGTGCCTCTCCATGAGATACCCATGAGTAAGACGAGTGTGGCCAATGCAAAGGCAGGAGAGAGAAGTCTCCCAACCATAGCACTGATCACATGAAGACGGCCAATAACCTATACTTGGTTTAATAGAATGAAGTTTGTTACTCAGTAGAGTTGACCAACGTTGTTGCCAATGGGTGTGAAGGTGGGTAGCTATTAGAGCAAAATAGTCCGGAAACAGAACACCTCTATATGAAATTGGTAGGTCATGTACTGCTGACCGTGAAGTAGTGTCTGCCTGTTCATTGCCATGTACGTCAACATGACCAGGGACCCAACAAAAAACAATATCTTTATGCTTGGTAGAGATACAGCGTAGCCAAAGTTGAATATGGAGAACTAGGGGGTGAGGTGTATCAAATTTCCATACAGCCTGTAGAGCACTAAGGGGGTATGAGACAACCACAAATGATGACACAGGTATAGATGCAATATGAATAAGTGCTACAAGAATGGCATACAATTCAGCAGTAAAAATGCTAGCCAAAGATATTAAATGCCCTCACATGATGCTGTCCAGAAAACTTAGATCCATCTGTGTACACTGTGATGGCATGAGAATGAGAGTGGAAGCAGTCAAGAAAAAGAGAGTGGAAAGCCACCAAAGGCAGTTGGGCTTTCGAGCAAAGGAGTGAGAAAGAACAGACTCGAACAGCTGGAACTTCTCAGGGGGGTAGGGAAAAGTGAGATGCTACATGAACATATAAAGGTGGTAACTGAAGGGAAGATGAGGGAATGTAGGCAAAGAGAGAAGGGATGGAGCAAACAGGGGCGGCGAGCAAATAAAGAATGTCTACTAATATCAGTGACCATTCTATAAATGGAAGGATTGCAGAGATTATGAGAGCGTACATAGTAGCAAAGGCAATGGGCATCATGGTGATCAGATGAGGATGGAACATTCCTTTGATATACCTTTGAAAAATTTCGAGAGTATATCTACTGAGCCCGGCCATGGGCCAGGCTTGTCTGGTGCAGCTGGAGGCCCACTGCCCCACATATCCATCACAGCCTGGTTGATCTGACACCTGGTGAAGATACTTGTCTAGTTTCCTCTTGAAGGCTTCAACACTTGTTCCAGCAGTGTTTCTGATATCTTCTGGTAAGATGCTGAAAAGTCTGGGAACCCAGGTGTTGATACAGTGTTCCCTTATTGTCCCCACTGCACCCATGCTCCTCATTGGGTTTATTTTACACTTCCTCCCATATCTCTCACTCCAGTATGTTGTTATGGCAGTGTGCAGATTGGGGACCAAGCCTTCGAGTACCTTCCAGGTATATATTATCATGTACCTCTCTCTCCTCCACTCCAATGAGTACATGTTCAAGACTTGCAGGCATTTCCAGTAGTTTAGGTGCTTTAGTGGCTCAATGTGAGCCATAAACAGTCTCTGTATTTGTTCCAACTCCAATATTTCCCCTGCCCTGAACGGGGCTGTCAGCACTGAGCAATATTCTAAGTGAGTGAGCACTAGCAATTTGAAGAGTGTCACCATCAGCATTGTTTCCCTTGTTTTGAAAGTTCTCAATGCCCACCCAGTCTTCTTCCTGGCTTTTGTGATCTTTGTCTTGTTATGGTTTTTAAAAGAAAGGTCCACTGACATAATTATTCCTAGGTCTTTTACGTGTTCCTTACGTTCTGTTTGGTGACCCTCTTGAGTTTTGAATATAGTGCTCCTTTTGAATTCTTCATTCTTTCTATACCTAAGCAGCTGGAATTTATCACCATTGAACATCATGTTGTTTTTCACTGCCAAATGGAAGACCCTGTTTATGTCTTCCTGTACTTTTCAGTGTCCTCTACCATACTGACTTTCATGCTTATTTTAGCATCATCTGCAAATGATGATACAAAAGTGTGCCGGGTGTGTTTGTCTATGTCTGCTATGAGGATGAGGAACAGCAGAGGTGCGAGGACAGTGCCTTGGGGCACTGAGCTTTAGACCTCGTTGATGCTGGATCTTGCCATGTTCACTACTACTTTTTGTGTTCTGTGTCTTAGGAAACCGAAAATCCATCTGCCTACCTTCCCCGTAATGCCTATGGCCTTCATTTTGTGTGCTATCACTCCATGATTGCATTTGTCAAATATTTATTATTATTTTTTTTTTTTATTATCACACCGGCCGATTCCCACCAAGGCAGGGTGGCCCGAAAAAGAAAAACTTTCACCATCATTCACTCCATCACTGTCTTGCCAGAAGGGTGCTTTACACTACAGTTTTTAAACTGCAACATTAACACCCCTCCTTCAGAGTGCAGGCACTGTACTTCCCATCTCCAGGACTCAAGTCCGGCCTGCCGGTTTCCCTGAATCCCTTCATAAATGTTACTTTGCTCACACTCCAACAGCACGTCAAGTATTAAAAACCATTTGTCTCCATTCACTCCTATCAAACACGCTCACGCATGCCTGCTGGAAGTCCAAGCCCCTCGCACACAAAACCTCCTTTACCCCCTCCCTCCAACCCTTCCTAGGCCGACCCCTACCCCGCCTTCCTTCCACTACAGATTGATACACTCTTGAAGTCATTCTGTTTCGCTCCATTCTCTCTACATGTCCGAACCACCTCAACAACCCTTCCTCAGCCCTCTGGACAACAGTTTTGGTAATCCCGCACCTCCTCCTAACTTCCAAACTACGAATTCTCTGCATTATATTCACACCACACATTGCCCTCAGACATGACATCTCCACTGCCTCCAGCCTTCTCCTCGCTGCAACATTCATCACCCACGCTTCACACCCATATAAGAGCGTTGGTAAAACTATACTCTCATACATTCCCCACTTTGCCTCCAAGGACAAAGCTTTTTGTCTCCACAGACTCCTAAGTGCACCACTAACTCTTTTTCCCTCATCAATTCTATGATTCACCTCATCTTTCATAGACCCATCCGCTGACACGTCCACTCCCAAATATCTGAATACGTTCACCTCCTCCATACTCTCTCCCTCCAATCTGATATTCAATCTTTCATCACCTAATCTTTTTGTTATCCTCATAACCTTACTCTTTCCTGTATTCACCTTTAATTTTCTTCTTTTGCACACCCTACCAAATTCATCCACCAATCTCTGCAACTTCTCTTCAGAATCTCCCAAGAGCACAGTGTCATCAGCAAAGAGCAGCTGTGACAACTCCCACTTTGTGTGTGATTCTTTATCTTTTAACTCCATGCCTCTTGCCAAGACCCTCGCATTTACTTCTCTTACAACCCCATCTATAAATATATTAAACAACCACGGTGACATCACACATCCTTGTCTAAGGCCTACTTTTACTGGGAAAAAATTTCCCTCTTTCCTACATACTCTAACTTGAGCCTCACTATCCTCGTAAAAACTCTTCAC
Organism: Cherax quadricarinatus; assembly: GCF_038502225.1. Classification (NCBI taxonomy): domain Eukaryota; kingdom Metazoa; phylum Arthropoda; class Malacostraca; order Decapoda; family Parastacidae; genus Cherax; species Cherax quadricarinatus. The sequence continues at coordinate 167,030 of NW_027195392.1, forward strand.
TGCTTTCAGTAACCTACCTCCTACACCATACACTTGCAACATCTGCCACATTGCCCCCCTATCCACCCTGTCATACGCCTTTTCCAAATCCATAAATGCCACAAAGACCTCTTTAGCCTTATCTAAATACTGTTCACTTATATGTTTCACTGTAAACACCTGGTCCACACACCCCCTACCTTTCCTAAAGCCTCTTACTCTTAATTCTTTCAATTATAACTCTACCATACACTTTACCAGGTACACTCAACAGACTTATCCCCCTATAATTTTTGCACTCTCTTTTATCCCCTTTGCCTTTATACAAAGGAACTATGCATGCTCTCTGCCAATCCCTAGGTACCTTACCCTCTTCCATACATTTATTAAATAATTGCACCAACCACTCCAAAACTATATCCCCACCTGCTTTTAACATTTCTATCTTTATCCCATCAATCCCGGCTGCCTTACCCCCTTTCATTTTACCTACTGCCTCACGAACTTCCCCCACACTCACAACTGGCTCTTCCTCACTCCTACAAGATGTTATTCCTCCTTGCCCTATACACGAAATCACAGCTTCCCTATCTTCATCAACATTTAACAATTCCTCAAAATATTCCTTCCATCTTCCCAATACCTCTAACTCTCCATTTAATAACTCTCCTCTCCTATTTTTAACTGACAAATCCATTTGTTCTCTAGGCTTTCTTAACTTGTTAATCTCACTCCAAAACTTTTTCTTATTTTCAACAAAATTTGTTGATAACATCTCACCCACTCTCTCATTTGCTCTCTTTTTACATTGCTTCACCACTCTCTTAACTTCTCTCTTTTTCTCCATATACTCTTCCCTCCTTGCATCACTTCTACTTTGTAAAAACTTCTCATATGCTAACTTTTTCTCCCTTACTACTCTCTTTACATCATCATTCCACCAATCGCTCCTCTTCCCTCCTGCACCCACTTTCCTGTAACCACAAACTTCTGCTGAACACTCTAACACTACATTTTTAAACCTACCCCATACCTCTTCGACCCCATTGCCTATGCTCTCATTAGCCCATCTATCCTCCAATAGCTGTTTATATCTTACCCTAACTGCCTCCTCTTTTAGTTTATAAACCTTCACCTCTCTCTTCCCTGATGCTTCTATTCTCCTTGTATCCCATCTACCTTTTACTCTCAGTGTAGCTACAACTAGAAAGTGATCTGATATATCTGTGGCCCCTCTATAAACATGTACATCCTGAAGTCTACTCAACAGTCTTTTATCTACCAATACATAATCCAACAAACTACTGTCATTTCGCCCTACATCATATCGTGTATACTTATTTATCCTCTTTTTCTTAAAATATGTATTACCTATAACTAAACCCCTTTCTATACAAAGTTCAATCAAAGGGCTCCCATTATCATTTACACCTGGCACCCCAAACTTACCTACCACACCCTCTCTAAAAGTTTCTCCTACTTTAGCATTCAAGTCCCCTACCACAATTACTCTCTCACTTGGTTCAAAGGCTCCTATACATTCACTTAACATCTCCCAAAATCTCTCTCTCTCTCCTCTGCATTCCTCTCTTCTCCAGGTGCATACACGCTTATTATGACCCACTTCTCGCATCCAACCTTTACTTTAATCCACATAATTCTTGAATTTACACATTCATATTCTCTTTTCTCCTTCCATAACTGATCATTTAACATTACTGCTACCCCTTCCTTTGCTCTAACTCTCTCAGATACTCCAGATTTAATCCCATTTATTTCCCCCCACTGAAACTCTCCTACCCCCTTCAGCTTTGTTTCGCTTAGGGCCAGGACATCCAACTTCTTTTCATTCATAACATCAGCAATCATCTGTTTCTTGTCATCCGCACTACATCCACGCACATTTAAGCAACCCAGTTTTATAAAGTTTTTCTTCTTCTCTTTTTTAGTAATTGTATACAGGAGAAGGGGTTACTAGCCCATTGCTCCCGGCATTTTAGTCGCCTCATACGACACGCATGGCTTACGGAGGAAAGATTCTTTTCCACTTCCCCATGGACAATAGAAGAAATAAAAAAGAACAAGAGCTATTTAGAAAAAGGAGAAAAACCTAGATGTATGTATATATATATATGCATGTGCGTGTCTGTGAAGTGTGACCAAAGTGTAAGTAGGAGTAGCAAGATATCCCTGTTATCTTAGCGTGTTTATGAGACAGAAAAAGAAACCAGCAATCCTACCATCATGCAAAACAGTTACAGGTTTTTGTTTCACAGTCATCTGGCAGGACGGTAGTACTTCCCTGGGTGGTTGCTGTCTACCAACCTACTGTCTACCAACCTTGCAAAATCTGTGTAAATCACATCTGCATTTTGGTCGTCTTCCAGTGCCTCCGTAATTCTTTCATAATGGTTCAGCAGCTGTGACAGACATGATCATCCTGCTCTAAAACCATGTTATGTTGGTTGTGCTGGTCCATGAAATTTGTAACCTGCCGTCTCATCACTCTTTCGAAGATTTTTATGATGTGAGAGGTTAGGGCAACTGGTCTGTAATTTTTAGCTATTGCTCTACTACCTCCCTTGTGCAAAGGAGCTATGTCTGCACTCTTTAAGGCCTCCGGTATTTCACCTAGATCTAAGATCTTTCTCCAAAGAATACTGAGGGCTAGTGCTAGTGGTACTTTGCACTTCTTTATAAATAGAGCATTCCATGAATCTGGTCCAGGTACTGAGTGAGTGGGCATGTTTTCCATTTCTTTTTCAAAATCTATGGGATTTGTACTGTCAGTTAGTTGGTCTGAGTGGCCTTCTTCTGGAGTGAAAAATATTTCTGCATTTTCTACCTTGCTGTCATTTAGTGGGTTGCTGAACACTGACTCATACTGTTCTTTTAGGATTTCACTCATTTCCTGTTCATCGTCAATATACGAGTCTCCACTCAGTAGTGGGCTAATTCTCCTGGTAGTTCTTGGCTTGGATTTTGCATAGGAATAGAAATATTTTGGGTTTCTTGCAATATCCTGTATGGCCTTTTGTTCCCTTTGTACTTCTTCTGTGAGGTATGACATCCTAAGTTTCTGCTCTAATTTAGTGATCTCTCTGCTAAGCCTATCTTTCCTCTGTTGTAGCATATTTGTGTTTTTAAGCAGTTCAGTGACCCATTTTCTTCTTCTGTACCATCTCCTACACACTCTCTCTCTCTCTATATCTGATCTTCCTCTGGGTTTCCTCAATGGTACATGTTTCATTCATACAGTGGTCCCTCGTTTTTTGTAGTTAATCCATTCCTGGAGTTGCTACTATTATCAAAATCTATGATTTGCGAATCAATTTTCCCCATAAGAAATAATGTAAATACAATTAATCCGTTCCTGACACCCAGAAGTATTAAAACAAAAATTTTTTTACATGAAATATAGATGTAGTACATAAACAATACAATGGGAAATGATGAATGAAACATTAACTGCATAACACTTACCTTTATTGGAGATTCTTCTTAGTGTATGGGAGACTGGGGGAGGAGAGAGATTGGATTGTTTACAGTTTGGAAGGGGAATCCCCTTCCAGCAACACCTCAGGTACCAATTGCTTTTCTGGGGTTGCTTCTCTTCTCTGTTTAATGCCACTAGGACCACCTTGAGAGTCACTGGAGTCCTGTCTCGCAAAATAACTGTGGAGAGAGCTCTGTTTCTGGCATCTCTTTAACACTTCCCTAAAATGGCCCAAGACTTTGGCACTGTACATGTTGCCAACATGGTTTGCAACAACCTTGTCAGGGTGATGTTTATCCATAAAGCTTTCCATCTTACCCCACATAGCAAAAATCTCTTTAATTTCTGAAGGCACCTTCTTCCATCTCTCTTCCTCCTCCTCCGCAGCAAGATTCTGAGCTGCGATCTGTTGCTGTTCCTGCTGAAGCTCTTGCAGCTCCTCAGTGGTGAGCTCTTCGTTGTGGTCTTCCACCAACTCTTCCACATCCTCCAAACTCACATCCAACCCCATGGAACTCCCCAGTGCCACAATTGATTTAACAACAGACATAGGCTCATCAGGGTCAGTCCCAAACCCTTCAAAATCCCTCTTGTCGACACAGTCTGGCCACTAGGAGCTTTCTTTGGAGCCATGGTAGCTTATTTAGTACTTGCAAGCACTAAAATGAGTAGATTATGAAATATTTCGTAGGAGCACGTGAGGGGACCTTCACTCACTGGTAAACAATGCCAGACTGGCTGGGTAGGGAGGTCGCGACGGCTCACACCGTGCATCCATGTCCCGGACGAACTACTATTCGTGAGTCAACCTATGATTAGGGAGCCCATGTTTATATGAAAATATCCCTATGATTTCCGAAATCTATGATTCCCGAGAACTACGAAAAACGAGGGACCGCTGTACTTTGTATGCTTCTGTATTCAGCTTCTCTAGGCACTGGTGGGGATATAGGGTGCTCATGTCTGATTCCCACGGTATGTCTGATAGCTCTTGGTTTATTTTTTCCCAGTTAATTCTATGGTTGTTAAAATTAAACTTTACTGAACATCCCATCTCTAACTTTAGCGATGCAGTTTCCTACCTCTGAGTTAATACTAGTTTGAACCTCTATGATGTTATAATCAGAGTAAATAGTTTTGGAAACCGTTATGTCTCGCATCATTTCCTCGTTGTTTGTGAATATCAAATCCAGGGTATTTTCATTTCCAGTGGGATCGATTATCTGTTGGTTTAAAGAAATATTTTCACAAAACCTCATTATTTCCCTGGTATGTACCTGTTGAGCCAGGTGCTTCCCGGGGATATTTCTGAAATAACATTACATTGTGCGAACTTCCATTTTATACGAGGGAGATTAAAATCTACAAGGAGTAAAATATTTGGTGAAGGATTTTCTAGCCTATCCAGATAGCTATCTATCTTACTTAACTGATCTGTGAATTCTTCAGCAGTTGCCATTGGTGGTTTGTATACTAGGATAATTACCAAATTCCTATTTTTAACTTTAATGCCTAGAATTTCTACTATATCATTCATAGAATTCAGCACTTATGTGCAACAGAAAGTATCTTTTACATAGATTCCTACTCCTCCCTGTGACCTATTGATTCTATGACATCTATACATGTTGTATTATTATTATTATTATTATAATAAAAAAGAAGTGCTAAGCCACAAGGGCTATACAGCACTGCTGGGTAGGGAAGGAAGCGAGGGTATTGGGCGGCAGAAGGGGGGAGGGATGATTAGAAGGTTGCAGAAAATGGTGGGGCAGGGGATAGTGCGGGGGGTAGAGGGTAGCAAGAGATTGAGGTAGAAAGGGCTGAAGGTATCATCATCAGAGTTTGTGGACTAAGTCAGTTGTTGTCAAAAAGTCAACAAGAGAGTCCGAATGAAAGGTGGGTCCATCAGCGAGAAGGGAAGGTAAGGTAAAGAGAGAGCAGAAGAGTGAAGACGACGTTGGAGGTAAATTCTGTGTGCTCGTTGATAAAGTGGGCAGTCTAAGAGAATGTGGCTGACCGATAATGGAACCTGACAATTCTCACAGAGAGGAGCAGGGTGCCTCTCCATGAGATATCTATAAGTAAGATGAGTATGACCAATGCGAAGGCGGGAGAGAGTAGTCTCCCAACCTCGACACTGGTGACAAGAAGACGGCCAGTAACCTATACTCGGTTTAATAGAACAAAGTTTGTTATTGAGCAGAGCAGACCAACATTGTTGCCAATGGGTGTGAAGGTGGGTAGCCATTACAGCAAAATAGTCCGGAAATGCAACACCTATATTTGAAATTGGTAGGTCATGCACTGCTGACCGCACAGCAGTGTCTGCCAGTTCATTGCCCTGTATGTCAACATGACCAGGGACCCAACAAAAAACAAAATCTTTATGCTTGGTAGAGATACAGCATAGCCAAAGTTGGAAATGGAGAACTAGGGGGTGAAGTGTATCAAATTTCCGTATAGCCAGTAGAGCACTAGGGGAGTATGAGACAACCACAAATGATGACGCAGGCATAGATGCGATACGAATGAGTGCTGCAAGAATGGCATACAATTCAGCAGTAAAAATGCTAGCCGAAAATAGTAAATGCCCTTGTACGACACCATCTGGAAATACTGCTGCGAATCCGACACTGTCAGAAGATTTAGAGCCATCTGTGTACACGGCAATGGCATGAGAAAGAGAGTGGAAGTGGTCTAGTAAAAGAGAGCGGGAAGCCACCGTAGGCAGTTGGGCTTTCGAGCAAGGGAGTGAGAAAGAACAGACCCGAACAGCTGGAACTTCCCATGGGGGTAGGGAAAAGTGAGATGCTACATGAATATATAAAGGCAATAACTGAAGGAAAGACAAGAGCAAAAGTAGGTGAAGAGAGAAGGGATGGAGCAAACAGGGGCAGTGAACAAACAAATAATGTTTACTAATATCAGTGACCATTCTATAAATGGAAGGATAGTGGAGATCGTTAGAGTGTACATAGTAGCAAAGGCAATGGGCATCATGGCGAACAGACAAGGATAGAACATTCGCTTCTGTACAGAGGCCCTCAACAGGGAAAGAGCAAAAAGCACCAAGGCATAAACGTATTCCTTGGTGATGGATGGGGTTAAGGCTAGAGAGAGTAGCAGGAGAGGCCGCTGAATAGATCTGGTCACCATAATCGAGTTCTGATAAAATGAGGGCTGAATGTAGGCGAAGGAGAGTTCTATGATCATCTCCATGAAAGATGAGCAAGTGTTTTAAGAAGGTCAGCCGGCTGTGACAAGTTGCCTTTAAAGAGGAAATGTGGGATTTCCAGGATAACCTACAGTCAAAGAGAAGACCTAGAAACCTGACTGTATCACGTTCACAGATACGTGAGCCATAGAGGTTACAAAGGATGATCGGAGATGACAGAGCATCTAGTGAAAGTAATTTGGTGAGTTTTGGCACTGGAAAATTTAAACCCATGTGAGGTGGCCCAATTGGAAATGCGGTCGACCGCATGCTGGAGAGAAACTGTGATGAGCTGACAGTCAGTGCCTGCACAAGCAATAGCGAAGTTATCTAAATAGAGTGATTACCAAATATTGGATGGAAGAACAGAGGCCAAATCATTTATAGCAAGGAGTAAAAGTTTTGTGCTCAGAACACATCCCTGAGGGACACCTACAGCTTGGACAAAGTGCAGGGAGAGCACATTATTGACTCGAACATGGAAATGTCTGTCAGATAAAAAGTTCTTAAGGAAAGATGGTAGATTGCCTTGGAGGCCCAAGGAGTGGGCTTTAGCCAAAATGTTATACCTCCATGTTGTGTCATATGCCTTTTCGAGGTCAAAAGATATGCCAATAACTGAGTGGTTATTTGCAAAGTCATTACGAACATACGTATCCAAATGTAGTAAGGAGTCTATGGTAGAACAGCCCTTATGAAAACCATGTTGATAAATGGAGAGACTGTTGTGTGCCTCTAAATACCACATTAAATGTCTATTTACCAGACTTAAATAACAAAAAAAGGCACAATACCGTGACTGGAACGATACACAAATAACCCGCACATAGAAGAGAGGAGCTTACGACGACGTTTCGGTCTGACTTGGACCATTTACAAAGTCACACTAACCAGAAGTGGAGCAGGACGGCTATATATAGGCAGGAAGAGGTAGTGGTGATAGTAGTAGTAGTAGTAGTAGTGGTAGTAGTATTAGTATTAGTAGTAGTAGTAGTGGTAGTAGTGGGGAACTCAGGAGGAGGAGCCAGTCAAATATAAAGAAAGGGGAGCACTGCAAGGGAGCTAGGTGCCCATAGAGGGAGAGCAAGTGCAAAGAGGTGGGGGGAATGGGAAGTGATGAAATAAATAATGAAGGAAAAGAAACATGTGACAGAAAAAAAGACAAAAAATGAAAGAGGAAAGGGGAAGGGGGAGAAGAAGAAAAAATGAGGAATCAGGTTAAGTCACGGGTGTTCTGAAGTTTGGAGCATTTTACAATGTAGTGGGAGAGGAAGGCATCTACAGAGACGAAGCCAGGACTAAGATTCATGCAAGGAAAGTTGTGTATTAGAGAGGATTCAACAAGACGGCGACTGTTAAAGTTGGAAGTAGGGAAGACAGTTTTAGCAGAAGACCAGTCTATAGGATGGCTGTGATCTCTGACGTGACAGAAAAGAGCATTGTTTCTGTCGGCAAGCCTAACACTATTTTTGTGCTCCCTAAGTCTGTCAGAGAGAGATTGGCCAGTTTCTCCAAAGTATTGAAGAGGACAGGAGGAGCAAGAAATAGAGTAGACACCAGGAACATCTGTAGAGGGAGGAGAGGTATGAATGAGATTAGTGCAAAGAGTGTTAGTCTGGCGGAAAGTAAGCTTGATGTCTAAGGGATGGAGAGAATTGTTGAGATCAGAAGACTGGAAATGTAGGGAACTCTTCTGTCCTCTGCCTTCCCTACATTTCCAGTCTTTCTAATCTCAACAATTCTCTCCATCCCTTAGACATCAAGCTTACTTTCCGCCAGACTAACACTCTTTGCACTAATCTCGTTCATACCTCTCCTCCCTCAACAGATGTTCCTGGTGTCTACTCTATTTCTTGCTCCTCCTGTCCTCTTCAATACTTTGGAGAAACTGGCCGATCTCTCTCTGACAGATTTAGGGAGCACAAAAATAGTTAGGCTTGCCGACACTAACAACGCTCTTTTCTGTCACGTCAGAGATCACAGCCATCCTATAGACTGGTCTTCTGCTAAAACTGTCTTCCCTACTTCCAACTTTAACAGTCGCTGTCTTGTTGAATCCTCTCTAATACACAACTTTCCTTGTATGAATCTTAGTCCTGACTTCATCTCTGTAGATGCCTTCCTCTCTCACTACATTGTAAAATGCTCCAAACTTCAGAACACCCATGACTTAACCTGATTCCTCATTTTTTCTTCTTCTCCCCCTTCCCTTTTCCTCTTTCCTTTTTAGTCTTTCTTCTGTCGCGTGTTTCTGTTCCTTCATTATTTATTTCATCACTTCCCCTTCCCCCCACCTCTGTGCACTTGCTCTCCCTCTATGGGCACCTAGCTCCCTTACAGTGCTCCCCTTTCTTTATATTTGACTGGCTCCTCCTCCTTAGTTCCCCACTACTACTACTACTACAACTTCCACCACTACCTCTTCCTGCCTATATATAGCCGTCCTGCTCCACTTCTGGTTAGTGTGACTTTGTAAATGGTCCAAGTTGGACCAAAATGTCGTTGTAAGCTCCTCTCTTCTATGTGCGGGTTATTTATGTATTTACCAGAAGTTCCAAACTGCACTGGTAAGAGCGATGGGATGATAGTGGGAGGTTTCATGTCCTGTAGTACCCGGTTTGCAGAAAGAGAGAACAATGGCAGATTTCCACAGATGTGAAAGAACTCCTTTTGACCAAATAAGATTGAAAAGGCGTAAGAGGACTGCAAGGGCTGACTGATGTAAATGTTGTAACAAACGAATATGAATGTCATAGGGCCCAGTTGTCGATGATTGGCTAGCCAAGAGTGTTGCCTCAAGTTCCTGAAGTGTAAAAGGCACATTATACTGTTCTTCTCTGAGAGAAGAAAAGTCCAAGGGTGCTAACTCTCTGGCAGGCTTTGAGGAAAGAAACGAGGGGCAGAGATGGAGCCCCAGATAATTGCCAATTTCAATGGCAACATTTAGAGGGTTTGCTATATCAACACCAGCAACTTGCAAAACAGGAGCTGGGTCAGGAGAATATTTACCAATCAGTTCCAGACTGCACTCATAGAGGAAGCAGAGGTGATGGTGGAGACAATCTCGCCAACAAGTGCATTTAGCATCATGGATGACACAGCAAGCGATCACGCGTTTCTGCTTAAAATCAAGAAGTCTCTCTGTGGTTCTATTATCGGTACCTGCCCCACGCAGCGTGTTTCAAACATACTGCACAAGCACAAGCAGGAGACCACCAAGGCAAGCATTTCTGAGAATGCTTACCCGAGGTTTGGGGTATAGAATGAGAAGCTGCAGTTAAAACTGAGGACGAGAAGTGGTGTAAAAGCTCATCAATGGAGGACGAAGAAGGAACCTTACTAAAAACAGTCAGTTGTGAGTAAAGGTCCCAATTTGCCAGCGTGGGTTATGAAGAGGTGGTGAATATGAATTGCAGCGTGGGTTACGAAGAGGTGGTGAGTATGAAGGGGAAGTAAGAATGATTGGAAAATGATCACTGTCACATAAATCTGGGAGAACAGACCAGGTGAAGTCTAGTGCGGTGGAGGAAGAGCAGACTGAGAGATCAATGCAAGAGAGTGTATGAGTACTAGGATCAAAATGGGTGTTAGCACCTGTATTTAAATCATGGAGGCTGTGGGAAGCAAGAAAAGCCTCTAGCTGAGTGCCAACAGAATTACAGTGAGACCCCCCAGAGGAAATGATGGGCATTAGAATTGCCAAGTAACAGAAGTGGTGGCGGTAATGACGAAACAAGAAAGGCAATATCCAGAATAGATAATGCTTGCGAAGGAGAGAGATACAAAGAACAGAGTGTATACCACCTATGCAGGTGGACACGGGAAGCTGTGTAATGCAGCGAAATACGGACAAATGGTACAGAATATCAGTGCGCAGAAGAAGGGCACTTTCGTTAAAGGTCCCATCAGGAAAAGGATCCAAAGAATACAATAAATTATAGCCTGAGATGGGATAGATAACAGCAGAGTGTAATTTTGGTTCTTGTAAGCAAACTGGGAAAATTGGGAGAATAATGTCTGAAGCTCACCCCGATTATCCCTGAGGACGCGTATATTCCAATGTAAATAGGCAATGATTGGCAACGATAAAGATACTAGAAATCTGCAGGTAAGGGTAATTATGGACTAGAGGGGTTAGAAAAGTCCACATGTGATGGCAGCAGAAAACGATCAAGCAGCGAAGGAACGGTGCACTTTGAAGAAAGGAGTTGCTCAGATGGAGAAGAGGAAAGAGAAGAAATAGAGGGTGGATCAGTGTCCATTGATGGTTTGGTCTCTGCAATATATTCAGAGATTGCTTCAAGTGTTTTGGAGTTCAGAGACGTCGTATGGGAGAAAATACTGGAGATGGAAGGAGGAGGAGTTTGAGTAAAGATCGGGACAGTAATGGACTGTACCAAGGTAGGGGGGGCAAAAGGGTGGAGGGAACTGGAGAAGTGTAGGAGGGGACAGAAGAGTCAGAAACCTGGGAGGTGGCAGAAGAGGAAGAAACTTGGGAGGGGACAGGAGAGGAAGGCACAGTACGAGGAGAAGGATGAGCCTCCACACTTATAACAGAGCCAGTGAAAGGGGAAGACCCAGGTACAGAGACCAGGAAGGCAAAATGTGGAGGTGGATGAAGGGAAGGATGGGTTAAAGGAAATTTTTTGGACTTCTGAGAAGTAGAGGGACGATTGGGAGGAGGTGTCGTATGAGGTCTTGTCAATACCAGGGTTTGTGAGGGAGAACACAAAGAAGTGAGAACAGACTGAGGTGCTGAAGTAGGGACATCTGAGCCCAGGACAGTAAAAGAATTAGACACAGCAGTGACTATGGGACTGGCAACCGGAGAGGAGACTGCAGAAGATGAGACCCCAGAAGTGGAGAGACATTTTGAAACATAAGAATAAGAAACACGGGGTAGTCTCTCTTAGAGGCGGAGATGAGAAACTGCCATAGTATAAGGGAGACCTTCTGCCTCTTTGAGGCAACGAATTTCCCTCTCATTTAAGAAGACCTGGCAACAGCAAGAGTACAAAGGGTGAGCCTCATGACAATTAAGGCAAGAGAGAGGTCGACTGCAAGACATGTTAGAATGGTCATCGGCACCACAAACTGGGCATTTGGCTATAGATCTGCAATATTTTGCTGGGTGGCCAAATTGCCAGCAATTTCTACACTGTTGTGGTGTAGGGATCACCTATCGGGCTTGTAACCAATGTCCTGCTACATAAACAGAGGATGGGAGTTCACGGCTGTCAACATTTAAATGAGCCACATTGCAAAGGTATCGTCTCCGCCCACGGGCAGGAAGAACATAAGTGTATACCTTGAGAATTGGGAGATCTTGGAGTTCCAGCTGTTCGAGAACGTCATTGTCACATGTCTGGAAATTCTGTTGGACTATGGTATGGGGTAGAATAACAGTACAACTACAAGAATTCAGAGAATGATGTTTTTTGATAGTGATAGGAATAGTATCGATATGTGAAAGACCATGAGATTGGGTAGCATTCTTGACTGTGATTATGTGCATAACACTCTTAAGAGCATGAAATTAAATATCTCTACCAACATGGCATAGGAGTGCTTTGCTAATACAGTGGACCCCCGCATAATGATGGCATCACATAGCGATTTTTCCGCATACCGATTACTTTTATCGCAAAATTTTTGCCGCGCATACCGATTAAAAACCCGCTTACCGATTTTCGTCCGAGACGCGTCCAATGTGCCCTCACATGTGCCGGCCGTCCCATTGTTTACCAGCCAGCCTCCGCGGTAACATCCAAGCATACACTCGGAATATTTCGTATTATTACAGTGTTTTCGGTGCTGTTTCTGGAAAATAAGTGACCATGGGCCCCAAGAAAGCTTCTAGTGCCAACCCTGTGGTAAAAAGGGTGAGAATTAGTATGGAAATTAAGAAAGATTTTGAAGGGTTTGGGGCTAACCCTGAGAAGCCTATGCCAGTTGTGGAATCCATTGTGCCTACTTCAAAGATTAAGGAAATGTGTGCACAGTGGGTTGAACTGCAAACCTTTATAGATGAAAATCACCCTGACACAGCTGTTGCAAGCCGTGCTGGTGACTATTTCAATGACAATGTTATGGCCCATTTTAGGAAAGTCTTGAAGGAACGGGAGGTACAGAGCTCTATGGACAGATTTGTTGTGCGACAGAGGTCCAGTGACTCTCAAGCTGGTCCTAGTGGCATTAAAAGAAGAAGGGAAGTAACCCCAGAAAAGGACTTGCTACCTCAAGTCCTAATGGAAGGGGATTCCCCTTCTAAACAGTAAGAAGATAATGCTCTCCCCTCCTCCCATCCCATCAATCATCACCAGATCTTCAATAAAAGTAAGTGTCATGTAATTGTGCATGCCTTTTTCAGTTTGTGTGTATTAAAATTAACATTTCATGTGGTAAAAAAAAATTTTTTTCATACTTTTGGGCGTCTTGCACGGATTAATTTTATTTCCATTATTTCTTATGGGGAAAATTCATTCGCATAACGATTATTTCGCATAACGATGAGCCCTCTTGCATGGATTAAAATCGTTAACCGGGGGTCCACTGTACTATGGTCTGAAAGATAGGCAGTAGAAGAAGTCGATCTTAAAGTAAAGAATTTAGTACATTGTATGGTCCGAAACTGAGTGTAGAGAGGGAGTATATAATGTGTCGGTCTTTTCCGAGTAGAATGGGAAGGTAACGAAGTAACATCATCAGGAGATTGTCGTTGGTGTTTAGAAGTGGGACCAGAGTTGGTCCGATGTGGGATGGGCTGGCAATTCAAAAATCGCCGCACTGTAGAGGGAGAGGCTGGAAGCATAGTCAAAGGAGAGCCGAGGTCAGACAAATCGAAGGAGTCAGTCAAAACTCAGGTACCTGAAGCTGGTGATGAAACAGCGCCAGCAAGAGGTACAGGGGCCTTAGGAGTGTCCGAAGAGTGACCAAAAGATGAGGCGAGGTCAGAACGGGGTGCAGTAACAATAAGGGGCCCGGGGGTAGTGGGGTCATGGATTGGGGACTCTATGGCTAGGCTACTTCTTTCTTTTTGTCATTAAGAAACAAAAAGAAAGAAGAAAAGAAAATAAAAATAAAAAAAGAATAAAAAAAGGGGGGACCGGGGAGGGATAGTTCCTAGGAGGAATGAAAGAGCCAGAAATCTCCCTCCGCACCCAAGAGGACCTCAGCTCCGCAAGTAGCACAGATGCAGCATGGAACCCGTGCCATACCATGCCCTTCATGCCAGTAAACCAGCAATCCAGGACAGCAACCTCACATCTGCCGAGCTACCTCGGTAGACAAAAGAGAGGGCGGCCGGATATCCACCACAAAGCATACCTCCTTCAGCCACCACCCCCAGACTTTGAAAGGTGGCTTCCAGAGATACACCCATCACCCCAAAGACACCCAAAGCCACCGTCCGGGATACCGGAGAGGGATCGGGACATCACCAGGTGATCCAGATTCCATGGCAAACTACGCCACCGCCAAGAACCTCAACAGAATGGGATGGAACCCGGTACCCTTTCCCCTACCTGGGAACTAGCTCACCTGTGGGAAAAATCCCAAAGGCCAAAAAGAGGAAGGGCAAAAGGGAGAGGTGGGGAGGAGGAGGAGGAAAGGAAAGAGGGGAGGATGGGGAGGAAGGGATAGGGAAGGGGGGATTGGGGGGTAATTAGGTTTGGTCTGAGGAAGGAGATCGACGGGTCTAATTCCTCAGCCCAAGAACCTCTTCACCACACCAAGGATCCCCCCTTGAAGAGGATACATGTAGTTTTCTATCTCTATCTCTCTGTCCAAAACATCCCTTGTATGCGTTTCTGTAAATGCTCTGAATATGGCATTCACTTCTGTCAGGAGCCCACTGACATAACTAACTTTGTCATTTTTATTTGATTTCAAACCCTGTACATTTGCAAATATAAAGCAGGAATTACCAAACGGGATGTTTTGTCTCGCTTTGTGTTTCATTAGTACCACTGGTTGTGTACTACCTGATATGTCCCCTGGTGTACACACCCCTGGCTTCTCCAGTACTGGCTTTGCATTTGTTTGCTGATTCGGCCTTCACGGGCTGATGCCTGATTTGGTACGCCCCATTTTACTGGCCATCTGTCCTCTCTGTACCATTCCCCCTGTTTGTTACTTCCTTTGTTTTGATATTTTCTCTTTTTGTCTAAAAAAGAATGCTGGTCAATTTCCCTTTCTCTGCTAACTCTGTAGTGCCGCGTTCCTTTTACATGAAGGTCTGGGCAGCTCAGATCATAACATTCTCTGGACTGCATTGAAGCTTTACACATTACTGGATGGAAGTACCTGCACTCTTTGTTGAATCGACACTTTCCCTTCCTCAACATGTTCACACATTTTCTGGTGTGTTTATTCCAACAATTTCTGCCATATAGGCACATACCTTTAGCATAGTAACTGCAAATGTTCTACCTATATTTATTGATTCTGTGTCGTTCCTAAGTTCTGCCACCTGATCTGAGTTCCATTGTTCACTTTCTTCTAGGCTAATTTCTTCCCTTAGCTCGTTTTTGTTTGTTCCTGTTCTAGTTTTCTCATCCTCTTTCCCCTTTCCACTATGTTATGTATCCCTGTTTCCTTTTCTGACTTGCTCTGTATGACGTTTTGTACTCTTGCCCTTACTTTCATTCCTTGGTTTTCACCTCTATTTGCATTTTCCTCCTTTTCTTGTTCCTTTTCGTCTGTTTTCTACTGATTGTATAACTCTGGCAAGCTCCTTAGAAACTTCCTTATGCTTTCTAGGTTTTCACTTTTCAGTCCCTCTCTTCTGCTTCACCAGCTGTCCCTTTTACTGGGCAAATCCAGAAATGACTTTGTTTTTGGTCATTTGTCATGGTTGCATGAAGCTTTGTACATGATATATGTGTGATGTTTTACTGCATATTTCACAATCAATGCCCCCTATGTTTCTCCCAAAAAAAATTTCACATATACAACAGCATTTATTCCTGGCCATGATTACTTTGAAACAGGTGTATGTGGTGGATGGTGTATTTATTATCTGTGGCTGGTGGTGGGGTGGCTGGTAGGTGGGATGGGCTGGGCAGTGGGTATCCTTGGGGAGAGGGTAGGGACAATAGGAGGAGGGGGCTGTGTGGTGGGGTTGTAAGCTGGGAGATAGGGGTCTGTGGAAAGAAGGTGAGGGTGCGAGGAGGGGGACCGTGGGTGGGATTGTTGGATGAGTGGGGTAGGATCTGGGTAATGGGGTGGGGGCACTAGGTGGGGGCTTGGAGGTGGGGTGCAGGTGGCACTTGTTCCCATATAATTATACCGTAGTTTTACACTACACTCGGATTAACTCTTATCCATAAGTTCAGTTTACTATATCACTGCCTATTTAAATCCTTTTTTCCTCATTATAACACTTGTATGATAGTTTGCACTTCACTGTCACCTCGGACAATTTTTTTTTCTCACAGGCAATGGTCGACCCATGAATATATTCTGTATATTATGCACTACATTCACTATATTCCCTATGAGATGAGAAACAGACCTTCGGTACAAAACACGACCCACTGTGTGGTAAAACCTAACTATGTCTGGGTATCCTAGTCTATTATATGTGTTAACTGGAACCTTGGTGTATCACTTGTCACATGTCAACACCAGGACAAGTAGATTGCCCCAACACTGCCACACTTCACAATTGTTTTTTATTTTATTTCCTTTTGTTTTATCAATGGTATTTTGTCACTGTTGTACACTGGTTATCTCAAGGATATACAATGTATTCATTCAAGATACACTTTTCTTTTCACTGCACTACACTGGGATGGTTATATTGTTCACACAGCACTAGGCCTACTACAGTAACTTTCCCCTGTACTTCCACAGCAGTAAACTTAGGAGAGGTAATGGGGAAAAACACGTCACACAGTAGACTTATGCCTTTTCATCGATTGTATGCTTAATTTATGTATAATGTGATTCTCTGCACCTCAATGCTACCATCACTCGATTTATTACTTATGACTGTAGTAAATACTCCTCCGTTATTTCCACTTCTCTGGACCTCCAGCAATAGTTCGCTAGTGCCAGTTGCTTGTAAATATTCCCATATGCTACACCATATATTTTACGCTATACTGGGGATAATTTAGATCACTCGTACCTACAATTTATTTCACTATGTCACTACACATATATGTATTTGTCACTCACCATATTACTTATAGATAGTTCACTATCTGTTTGTTTATTTCCACTTGTGTCGACATCTGGCAATAGTACGCTAGTGCTGGTCAGGTTTATTTCCTGACTAACCGTTGTTCAAACCGGCAGTCTCCATATGACACTGCAATCCATATTTTTCTATTTGGTGTTCACTGATATTCCTTTTATGTTGGTTCACTAGGAGTATACCACATTATGGTTACACACGCTTATTTCCCGCCCTCTGTTCCCACTTGGGACTATCAGGAAAAGTAATTTTTGACGGAGCTCGACCGCAGGTGACTGCCCCTCTCAACAGGGGAAGAGCAAAAAGCACCAAGGCATAAATGTAATCCTTGGTGATGGATGGGATTAAGGCTAGAGAGAGTAGCAGGAGAGGCCGCTGAATAGATCTGGTCACCATAATCGAGTTTCGATAAAATGAGGGCTGAATGTAGGTGAAGGAGAGTTCGATGATCAGCTCCCCATGAAAGATGAGCAAGGGTTTTAAGAAGGTTCATCCAGCTGTGACAAGTTGCCTTTAGAGAGGTAATGTGGAATTTCCAGGATAACCTACAGTCAAAGAGAAGGCCTAGAAACCTGACTGTATCACATCCAGGGATATGGGAGCCATAGAGGTACAAAGGATGATCGGAGATGACAGCGTCTAGTGAAAGTAATTTTGTGAGTTTTAGTACTGAAGAATTTAAACCTATGCGTGGTGGTCCAATTGGAAACACGGTTGACCGAATGCTGGAGAGAAACTGTAATGAGGTGACAGTCAGTGTCTGCACAAGCAATAGCAAAGTCATCAACAGAGAGTGGTGACTAAATGTTGGATGGAAGAACAGAAGCCAAATCATTTATAGCAAGGAGAAAAAGTTTTGTGCTCAGAACAAATCCCTGGGGGACACCTTCAGCTTGGTCAAAGTCCGGGGAGAGAACGTTATTAAATCGAGCACGGAAATGTCTGTCAGTTAAAAAGTTCTTAAGGAATGATGGTAGATTACGTCGGAGGCCTAAGGAGTGGGTTTGGGCCAAAATATTATACCTCGAAGTTGTGTCATATGCCTTCTCAAGGTCTAAAAATAAGGCAATAACTGAGTGGTTATTTGCAAAGGCATTACGAACATACGTATCCAAGTGTAGTAAGGGGTCTATGGTAGATCGGCCCTTACAAAAGCCATATTGACTAGTGGAGAGACTGTTGTGTGTCTCTAAATACCACAATAAATGTCGATTTACCAGATGTTCCATCACTTTGCAAACTGCACTAGTAAGAGCAATGGGACGATAGTGGGAGGCATCATGTCCTGTAGTACTCGTCTTGCAGAAAGGGAGAACAATGGCAGATTTCCACAGCTGGGGGAAGAACTCCTTGTGACCAAATAAGATTGAAGAGGTGTAAGAGGACTGTAAGGGCTGACTGATGTAAATGTTGTAATATCCGATTATGTTGTCAGGCCCAGCTGCCGATGATCGGCAAGCTGAGAGTGTTGCCTCCAGTTCCCGAAGTGTAAAAGGCACATTATACTGTTCTTCTCTGAGAGAAGAAAAGTCCAAGGGTACTAACTCTCTGGCAGACTTTGAGTAAAGAAACGAGGGGCATTGATGGAGCCTCCAGGAAATATAGACCAATGAGTGCCAATTTCAATGGCAACGTCAAGAGGGTTTGCTACACCAACACCGGCAACCCATAGAACAGGAGCCGGGTCAGGAGAGTATTTACCACTCAATTTCCTCACTTTTTTCCAGACTGCACTCATAGAGGAAGCAGAGGTGATGGTGGAAACACAATCTTGCCAGCAAGTGCATTTAGCATCACGGATGACAAGGCGAGTGACCACACGCTTCTGCTTAAAATCAAAAAGTCTCTCATCAGTTCTATTGTACAGGTACCTGCCCCATGCAGTGCATTTCAAAGATACTGCATGAACACAAGCAGACCACCACCAAGGCATGCACTTCTGAGAATGCCTGCCTGAGGTTTGGGGAATAGATTGAGAAGCTGCGGTTAAAACTGGCATCAAGAAGACATATAGGAGCTCATCAATGGAGGATGAAGAAGGAGCCTCACTAAAAGCAGTGAGTTGTGAGTAAAGGTCCCAATTTGCCCGATCAAATTGCCAGAGACGGCTACGGAAAGGTGGTGAATATGAAGGAGAAGAAAGAATGATTGGAAAATTATAACTGTCATGTTAGTCTGGTTGAACAGACCACACAAAGTCTAGTACAGTGGAGGAAGAGCAGACTGATTGATCGATGCAAGAGAGAGCATGAGGATCAAAAATGGGTGAGAATACCCATATTTAAAACATGGAGGGGGTGAGAGGCAAGAAAAGCCTCCAACTGAATGCCACGTAAGTCACAATGAGACCCCCCAGAGGAAATGGTGGGCATTAAAATCGCCAAGTAACAGAAGTGGTGGTGGTAAGGATGAAACAAGAAAGGCAAAATCTGGGATAAATAATGCCCAAGAAGAAGAGAGATATAAAGAACATATTGTAAACAACTTATTCAAGTGGATACGGGCTGCAGTGTAATGCAGCGAGGTATGAACAAACAGTGGACGGTACAGAATATCATTGCATAGAAGAAGGGCACTTTCATTAAAGGTTCCATCAGAAAAAGGATCCGAAGAATACAATAAATTATAGCCCAAGATGGGTTGGAAAACAACCGAGTGTAATTTTGGTTCTTATAAGCAAACACCAACAGGGGAAAACCGGGAAAGCAGCATCTGAAGCTCACCCCGATTACCTGAGGCCGCAGATATTCCACTGTAAATAGGCCATGATTGGCAACGAGGAAAATACTAGGGATCCACAGATAAGGGCACCTACGGGGTAGAGGAGGTTAGAAAAGTCAATGTGCAGTGGCATCAGAAGATGTTTAAGCATGGAAGGAATGGAGCGTTGCAAAGAAAGTTGTGGAGATGGAGGGGGGGGGAGGAGAAGGAGTAGGAGGTGGATCAGTGTCCATTGAAGGTTTAGTCTCTGCAATATATTCTGAAATGGCTTCAAGTGTTTCTGAATTCAAAGATGTATAGGAGACAATACTGGAGGTAGAAGGAGGAGGGTGAGTAAAGATTGGGACTGTAATGGACTGTACCAGAGTAGGGGGGGACGAAAGAGTGAAGGGGACTGGAGAAGAAGTGTGGGAGGGGACAGAAGTGGCAGAAACCTGGGAGGTGGCAGAAAATGGAGAAACTTGGGAGGGGACAGGGGTGGAAGGCAAAGGACGAGGAGGAGGGTGAACTTCCACACTTGTAATAGAGCCAGTGAGAAGGGAAGAACTAGGCAGAGACTGGAAAGGTAAAATGCAGAGGTGGAAGAAGGGAAGGAGGGGGCAAAGAAGATTTGAGCTATGGGGATTTTTTTGACTTCTGATAAGTAAAGAGGTGATTGGTAGGTGTTGTACGAGGTCTTGTCAATACTGGGGCTTGTGAGGAAGGACACGAAGATGTGAGAACAGACTGAGGTGTTGGGTAGGGATGTCTGAGCTCAGAGCAACAAAGAATTAGATACAGGAGTGGCTATGGGAGAGGTAACCACAGAGGAGGCTGCATAAGATGGGACCCCAGAAGTGGGGGACGTTTGGAAACACGAGAATAAGAAACATGGGGCAGCCTCCTTTGGAGGCAGAGATGAGAAACTGCCATAGCATAAGGGAGACCTTCTGCCTCTTTGAGACAATGGATTTCACGCTAATTTAAGTAGACCTGGCAACAGCAAGAGTACGGAGGGTGAGCCTCATGACAATTAAGGCAAGAGGGTGGTTGACTGCAAGACGTATTAGTATAAACCATACCCAGGCCGGGATTGAACCCGCGGTCAGAGAGTCTCAACTCTCTGACCGCAGGTTCAATCCTGGCCGGGGTATGGTTTGTTTGCAATCATGTCATTACGATTTCATGAGTCACATATTAGTATGTTCATCGGTATCACAGACTGGGCATTCGGCTATAGATCTGCAATATTTTACTGGGTGACCAAATCGCCAGCAATTTCTACACTGTTGCGGTGTAGGGATCACCTTTTGAACTTGCAACTGATGTCCAGCTACATAACAGAGGATGGGAGTTCACGGCTGTTGAAAGCTAATCGAGCCACATTGCAAGGGTATAATCTCTGCCTGCAGGCAGGAAGGACATAAGTGTCTACTTTGAGGATTGGGAGATCCTGGAGTTCCAACTGTTCAAGAAAGTCATTGCCACATGTCTGGAAATTCTGTTGGACTATGGTATGGGGCACAATGACAGTACCACTACAAGAATTGAGGGAATGATGTTTTTCAATAGTGATAGGAATAGTATCAATATGTGAAAGGAGAGGAAGATCATGAGCTTGGGTAGCATTCTGGACAGTGACGATGTGCATACCACTCTTGAGAGCATGAAAGGAAATATCTCTACCAACATGGTGTAGGAGCACTTTGCCAATACTATGGTAGGAAAGATAGGCAATAGAAGAAGTTGGTCATAAAGTAAAGAATTTAGTCCATTGTGTGGCCCAAAACTGAGCGTGGAGAGGGAGTGCATAACGTGTTGGTCTTTTCCAAGTAGAACGGGAAGGTAACGAAGTAACATCATCAGGAAATTGTCCTTGGCGTTTAGAAGTAGGACCAGAGTTGGTCCGACGTGGGACGGGCTGGTGATTCGAAAATTGTCGCACCATAGAGGGAGAGGCCGGAAGCATAGTCAAAGGAGGGCGGAGGTCAGACAAATCGAAGGAGTCAGTCAAGACCCTGGTACCTGAAGCTGGTGATGAAACAGCACCAGCAAGAGGTACAGTGGCATCAGGAGTGTCCAAAGAGTGGTCAAAAAATGAGGCAGGGTCAGAATGGGTGTGGTACCAGTTAGGGGCCTAGGGGTAGCAAGTTCATGGACTAGGGCTTGCATGGTTAGGTTACTTCTTTCATTTTGTTTTTAAGAAAAAAAGAAAGAAGAAAAGAAAATAAAAAAAAGAAAAGAAAGGGGGGAACAGGGAGGAATAGTTCCTAGGAGAAATGAAAGGGCTGGAAATCACCCTCCGTGCCCAAGAGGACCTCAACACCACAAGTAGTGCAGATGTGGCATGGAACCTGTGCCATATCCTACCCTTCATGCCAGTAAACCAGCAATCCAGGATAGCAACCTCACATCTCCCGAGCTACCTCATTGGACAAAACAGAGGGCAGCTGGATATCTGCCACAAAGCATTCCTCCTTTGGCCACCACCCCCAGAATCCGAAAGGTGGCCTCCAGAGATACACCTGTCACTCGAAAGACACCCAAAGCCACCCCCCCAGAAGACTGGAGGGAATGGGATATCCCCAGGTGATACAGATTCCACGGCAAATTACACCACAGCCAAGAACCTCAACGAAATGGGATTGACCCCAGTACCCTTCCCCCTACCTAGGAACCAGTAGGCCTGTGGGAAGAATCCCAAAGGCCAAAAAGAGAAAGGGAATAAGGGAGGGACAGGGGGGGAGGAGGAGGAAAGGAAAAAGGGAAGGGATAGGGAAGGGGGGATTGGGGGGTTGTGAGGGAAAAGTTCAACAGATAGGAGTAGCGAACAAGTATATGGTGATGATAGTTTGATTGGCAGTATGCTTGTTATGGTAGGACCAGTGTCTAGGTCCCGCTATCCCCCCCCCCTTTTCCCCACCCAGAAAAGTGACATGTGGCGCTCAGACCAAACAGTAATCACTTGACTCATAGCTCCCAGCACAACTGGAAAAGCCTCTGTGCTTATTCCAGTGGATATATTGGATGAAAGCTTCACTTTTGACCAATAATAAACTTAGTCCTTTCAGCCTTGATTTCCATGTTATGCTTTTAGATAATCACCATTTCTTTCAAATATTGTACTTATCATGGAGAGTGATTTCTTAAGGAGTGGGTAACCTTTGTCTCTTTCTAGCTTGGAATGTCAGCTCGGATCATCTGGCAACTAAAGAAACAGTGTTGAAGGAGACGGACTTTACACAAGTTATAGGACATCATTTTTTGATCTACGTACCTGATTAATGTAGTCAACTGCAGGCAACTACCCCTCATCTTTTCAGTGGCGAAGAACCTGCATTCCTATCATCTGGACAGATTATTCAAGGCTACAGACTCTGTGAAGAACTAGTCATTGGGTTGTCACTCAACACCTGTGACCCCCCCCACATCATCAGTAATGGCTAAAATTTCTACAAGAGGGTGTCAAAATCAAAAAGACACCCGAGTTTAACTGTAAATAATAGCGTTGAATTCAGATATCATTTACATTTTTTAATTTTTCTTTCAAGTAGGATACAAATTCATATTTAATTGTTTTATATTTTCATTCCTAAATAATAAAGTGTTTATCTTTTATATTATTATTTCTTTTTCTATTCATTAATTTTCCTGAGGAGGAGCCAGCCTTGGTAATGCTTACAGAAGTTGTTACAGGGCTGAGCAAGCCTTCACAAGTGGCGACCTTGCCAGGATAACTCGACTGAATCAAGATTCAACTCCATCTCGAATCTACCATTGGAACATCAATGCTGCATACCACAGATGGTTACCACCTGCCCTGAGTAATCATTCTCTATGGTAGGACTACAGTACAGATATTTAAAAGATTTGGTTATTGTTATAGTCTCAATTTATTGTAAGTTAAGTCAAGGCAGGATATACTAGTTAATTCTGTCATCTTTGTTTGTGAGCTTGAAACGATTTGGAGGAATAGACTCTAGGGACCCGAGATTTTCCAGTGACAAGTTGTTTCACTGAGCTCTATTCATTATATCAAGGGAACTGTTGTAGGACACTCTTCATTTGTCGGTGAAAAGATTGGATGGTCCAGGGATGCCATTCAACTTTCTGTTTGGTCGGAGCCGGCATAGAACCCTCTGATTTCTTTCATACATGCTGTTTAACCGAAGCAGGGATCAAACCTTCCGATTTATTTACAGCTTGAGCAGAGCAGGAATTGAACCATCCATTTTCTCTGATATATGCGTTTCATTTTCCCCTGGTAGTTTAAGTTATTCTTGCAAGTATGGAGGAATACCAGTTTTGGATGAACACTGGAAGTTAGGAATAACGGGGAAAAATTTAGAAGCTTTCATTAGTACAGTGGACCCTCAACCAGCGATGGCATCGATTAACGATAAATCTGACTAGCGATACATTTTAACGCAAAAATTTTGCCTCAACTAGCGCCTACAAACCCGACCAGCGCTATTCGTTCCATACCATACGCGTCCACTTTGGCCTCAGCGCGCCTCACTTATCCCTTGGTGCCAGTGTTTACAAGCCAGCCAGCCACCGCGGTCACTTCCAAACATACAACAACTGGAACATTTCATATTATCACAGCCTTTGTAGTGATTGCACCTGCAAAATAAGTCACCATGGGCCCCAAGAAAGCTTCTAGTGCCAACCCTACAGCAAAAAGGGTGAGAATTACTATGGAGATGAAGAAAGAGATCATTGCTAAGTATGAAAGTGGAGTGCGTGTGTCTGAGCTGGTCAGGTTGTATAATAAACCTCAATCAACCATCGCTACTATTGTGGGTAAGAAAACGGCAATCAACGAAGCTGTTCTTGCCAAAGGTGCAGCTGCTGCTGCACCACAGTCAGCTGTTGTTGTTGCTGCACCACCATCAGCTGTATTACTCGAAGATGTGGAGAGAGTGTTGTTGGTGTGGCTTAACGTGAAACAATTACAGAGAAATGATTAACCCTGGAGGGTCAGGTTGTATAATAAACCCCAATCAACCATCGCTACTATTGTGGGTAAGAAAACAGCAATCAAGGAAGCTGTACTTGCCAAAGGTGCAGCTGCTGCTGCACCACAGTCAGCTGTTGCTGTTGTTGCACCACCATCAGCTGTATTACTCGAAGATGTGGAGAGAGTGTTGTTGGTGTGGCTTAACGTGAAACAATTACCGAGAAACGATTAACCCCGGAGGGTTAGCCACCCAGGATAACCCAAGAAAGTCAGTGCATCATCGAGGACTGTCTAACTTATTTCCATTGGGGGTCCTTAATCTTGTCCCCCAGGATGCGACCCACAACAGCTGACTAACACCCAGATGAACAGGAAAAAATGCCTGGAACTAGTGCTCATATTGGTGAGGTTAGTGGGGAGGATGTGGAAGAGTTGGTGGAGGAGGACAATGACAAACTAACCACTGATGAGCTGCTAGAGCATCTTCAACAGTAAGAGGCCACACCTGAGGAAACTGCTTTGGAGGAGGGGAGAGAGAAATTGAAGAAGTTGCCTACTTCAAAGATTAGAGAAATGTGTGCAATGTGGCTTAAAGTGCAAATCTTTTTTGATGAAAATCACCCTCACACAGCTATTGCAAGCCGTGCTGGTGACTATTACACTGACAATGTTGTGAAACACTTTAGGATAAAGGAACGAGAGGTACAGGCCTTTATGGACAGATATGTTGTGCGACAGAAGTCCAGTGACTCTGAAGCTGGTCCTAGTGGCATTAAAAGAACAAGGGAAGTAACCCCAGAAAAAGACTTGCTATCTCAAGTGCTAATGGAAGGGGATTCCCCTTCTAAACACTAAAAGGATCAACGGTCTCCCCTCCTCCCATCCCATCAATCATTACCAGATCTTCAATAAAGGTAAGTGTCATGTAACTGTGCATGTCTTCTTCAGTTTGTGTGTATTAAAATTAATATTTCATGTGGTAAAATTTTTTTTTCAATACTTTGGGGTGTCTTGCACGGATTAATTTGATTTCCATTATTTCTTATGGGGAAAATTAACTTACTAACGATTATTTTGATTAACAATGAGCTCTCAGGAACGGATTAATATCGCTGGTTGAGGGTCCACTGTACTAAGATCCAGGAAAGAGTAAGAAAGGAGAAAGAGAACCTTGAGAGAGAGGAGAGAAAGGAGAGAGAGAACCTTGAGAGAGAGATAAAAAGGAGAGAGAATCGAGAGAGAGGAGAAAAAGGAGAGAGATTGAATTGAAAGAGAAAATCAAGAAAGACAGTTAAAAAGAGAAAGAGAGCATGATAGACTTGACCGTGAGGAGAGAGCCAAAATACGTGAGGAACAAGTTAAATTAAGAGAACTTGAGGAAAGAGCTAAAGATAGGGAACTTAAGGAAAAGGCTAGAGAGCATGAGGAAAAAGCTAGAGAAAGTGAATTAAAGGAGAGACAGAAAGATCACAAGGTAGAGAAATCACACCTTGAATTAGAGAATAAAAAGTTAACTTTCACACAACAACAATTAGAGGAAGGAGTAACTGAACATCATACAGCTAGTCTGCATAGTGCCACACCTAATTTACCTCCCTTCATGGAGGATGAAGACATAACTTCATATATAATTAGGTTTGAAAATAGCGCTACCCTCTGTGAATGGCCAGCTGACACCTGGGCTACCAGGTTAGGTATGTTATTTTCTGGTACAGCTTTGAATATCTATGCAACTTTGTCGCAGGATACCATATGTAATTATAACCTACTTGAGAAGGGAATCTTTAAAGCATACCAAAAGACCACAAATTCTTATAGGAAAGATTTCAGGTATGCTACCTTACAGCATGGCCAAAACTTTCAACAGTTACAGGTAACACTCTTTCATTTGTTCGACTTTTGGATAGAGAGCTCAGGAATTGATCACAGTTATGAATCTCTTAGAGACTTCATGGTTGCTGACCAGTTCCTGACAGCTCTTCCTCACCAGATGCGAACATTCATTAGAGAACGTAACCTGATTAAAGCTGAGAAAGTTGCTGAGGCCGCTGACTTGTATGCTGAGGCTCACAATTCCTATAAAGACCTAAAGGGATCGATCCCTAAGGGCAATGGTTCACCAGAACCAAAGGTTAAGAAGCCTACAGTAGAAAAGAAGTAACCAGCTATTATACCAACATGTCGCCAGTGTGGTGGTATCGGACATAAGCATCCAGATTTTCCTTCCAAGAAAATAGAGAAAGTTGGCAATGTTTTGTTTACGGGAATGACCAAGCACCCTTCTGTTCAGGAACAGTTAATAGTATAAAAGTCTCAGACATATTATGTGACATTGGATGTACGTGCATCGTAATTTCAGACAAACTGTTCCCTAACTTTAAAACCTCTTGTGTGTCTTCTATTCTTTCAGACTACTTGGGTTGTGAAAATACTTTCCTTACAATACGTCATTACTTGAAAACTAAATGGTTCACAGGTTGGACTAATGCGGTACTAGCCCCAATTACTACTTGTTCTATAATAGTGGGTAACATTAAAGATGCCATTCTTCATTCAGAGGTGGATCTTTCGTCTCCACCCGTGGATCTAAGTTTTCCAGCTCCCCTTCCTTGCAAGTTAAATAAGTCCCTTAACAATTCCGCACCGGAAGCTGCATTGTCTCCTATGGTTCATATGGAATTAGAAACAAATGATACTTCTCTCGATAGTGAGGTAGCAGGATCACCTGTTCACTTGTCAGGTGAAAGTAAGGGTAATGCCTCCGGCACTGTCAATGTCTTGACTAGGGCTCAGACAAAAGCCCAGACTTCTCCCACCTCCTCTTCTCCCACTGCAAGTCCTTTCATTTTCCCAGAGTTTATGTCCAAGGATGACTTTGTCAGTTTACAGCGGGATTGCCCTTCACTTCGGGATTGTCATGATCATGCTTTTAACAACAAAGTTATCCACGGGAGATACGTATCACATAAGTTTGAATATATTAATGGTGTCTTATATAAATCTGTATTTAAATTTCATTCTTCAGCGATAGATTATTCCCTCCTTGTTGCTCCTAAACCATTTATTTATTTTATTTATTTATTAATTTGAAAATGATACAGAGAATTACAAAGGAATAAGTAATTAAGTGTAACATGCCAAAGCCCCTTGTATGCAGAGCATTATGGGCAGGCTTAAAGTTAATTTACGATTAATTAAGCAATGATATATTCAGTGGTAATACATTATTGTAAACAGATAACAATTAAGCACAAATGAGTATTACAAAGACAGGTCATATGGTCATTTACTGTGTTGCTGTGCATTCAGTAGAATGGAGTATTCAGTTAGGTAATACTGCCGAGAGACTGTTCTTCAAATGGCTCATGATTTGCCAGTGACCGAACACTTGGCCCATTGTAAGACATGGCATAAACTCAAGCACACTTATTTTTGGCCAAGCATGTACTCGCAGGATACAAAGAAGTATAGTTCTTACAATAGGTGTAATGTGCTTACTGCTCAAAATACACACACTCCTATTTCCTGTATATTAAATCTAAAACTTCTTCCTGCAGAAACCAGATACTCCACCATACAAAAGGAATGTTTAGCCCTTGTGTGGGGTATCGCCAAACTTAAATTTTATTTACTGGGTAAGAAATTAATTTTAGAGATGGATCAAAAACCTTTGATATACCTAGAAACTTTTAAGGGAGCCAAAAGTCACCTCTTGAGGTGAACATTGGCACACCAAGCTTTAAAGTTTCGTATTGTGTATATCAATGGTTCATCCAATTATTTCTCTGACTGGTTAAGTCATGACAGTCAGTAGATGATTTGGTACCTTACACGACTTTCCCAGTTTAGAAGTTTTTCCTCGCTAATTCTTCTTTTACTCCTTGACTATAAGTCTTGGTATGGGGGAGTGTGAGGGAAAAGTTCAACAGATAGGAGTAGCGAGCGAGTATATGGTGACAATAGTCTGATTGGCAGCATGCTTGTTAAGGTAGGGTCAGTGTCTAGGTCCCGCTATCCCCCCCCCCTTTTCCCCACCTGGAAAGGTGATGTGTGGGGCTCTGACCAAACAGTAATCACTTGACTCACAGCTCCCAGCACAACTGTAAGTAAAAGCCTCTGCTCCTATTCTAGTGGATATATTGGATGAAAGCTTCACTTTTGACCAATAATAAACTTAGTCCTTTCAGCCTTGATTTCCATGTTATGCTTTTAGATTATCACCATTTCTTTCAAATATTGTACTTATCATGGAGAGTGATTTCTCAAGCAGTGGGTAACCTTTGTCTCTTTCTAGCTTGGAATCTCAGCTTGGATCATCTGGCAACTAAAGAAACAGTGTTGAAGAAGACGGACTTTACACAAGTTATGTGACTTCACTTTTTGATCTACCTACCTGATTAATGTAGTCAACTGCAGGCAACTACCCCTCATCTTTGCAGTGGTGAAGAACCTGCATTCCTATCATCTGGACAGACTATTCAAGGCTATAGACTCTGTGAAGAACTAGTCGTTAAGTTGTCACTCAACACCTGTGACCCCCCACACATCATCAGTAACGGCTGCAATTTCTACAAGACAGTGTCAACATCAACCAGACTCCCGAGTTTAACTGTACATATTAGCATTGAATTCAGATATCATTTATATTTTTCATTTTTCATTTTTCTTTCAAGTAGGATACAAATTCATATTTAATTGTTTTATATTTTCATTCCTAAATAATACAGTGTTCATCTTTGTATATTATTATTTCTTTTTCTATTCATTAATTTTCCTGAGGAGGAGCCAGCCTTGGTAATAATTACTGAAGTTGTTACAGGACTGAGTAAGCCTTCACAGGGTAATTAGGTTCAGTCTGAGGAGGGAGAACAACAGATCTAATTCCTCAGACCAAGAGCCTCTTCACCATGCCAAGGAGCCCTCCTTGAAGAGGTTAAACTGACCAAATGTAGATCTATGTTTGTACGCATAACACTGAATGTAGATCTACATTTTATTTTTCATTCCTTTAAATATGGTGTAATAGGCTCAAGTTGCCTTGATATGAAAGAATGAGTCTACGTGCTCAGTGTGCAGAGCATTAAAAAAATCTGGGAACACTTAATACCTTGTGGGAGGACAATTGCAAATAAGAACCAGCTAGAGCAGTGTGACAAACACCAGGGATTCAATGATGCCATGTCGCATTAAACACTCCCCTTTTAAGAGGACAGCTGGCTTTGGCTATCTCTGTCTATATTTCTGTCTATCTATATATCTGTCTGTCTATATCTCTATCTATATACGTATCTGTCTATCTCTGTCTCTCTCTCACATGTACACATAAGTACAGTTTTTATACATAGTGTAAAATACCTAGGATAACTCAAAAATTCCAGGCAAGGATAGACAGACAGATAGACAGACAGGCAGACAAAGATGTTTATGTGTTTCAGTGAAGACAAATAAAGCCAGGGTTCCCCTAGTGCCCATTTATCAAATGTCACTGAGCTGTGAACAGTTGTCATAGCACAATTCTTCAAGGAGTTTGTTATGTACTCCAGGCACACACAGGCAGACAGAAAGACAGATGAGCAGAGCTAGACATATAAGCAGAGACAGACTGGCAGACAGATAGACAGACAGACAAGACATGTTGTGTGTAACAGTGATAACAAATACAGGAGGGTTAGCTGGAGCAGTTCACACTTATCAAATGTCACTAGGCTGTCAACAGTATACGGATGCCTTTCATAACGCCATGCTTTAACCCTTTGACTGTTTTGGTCGTATATATACATCTTATGTGCCACTGTTTCTGATGCATTTATACGTGTAAATTCTAGTGGCTTCAAATCAGGCGGGAGAAAGCTGGTAGACCTACATGAGAGAGAATGGGTCTTAGTGGTGGGTGTGCACCCTGTGAAAAAAATCTGGGACTCATTGGTGCATTGTGGGAATGCCATCTCGGTAGTCCATTTTCACCATGCCTCGCAGTAAGAAGTGCCTCACGCCTCGGCGGATTGGAGGTCTTTTGTTCCCAAGTGATAGCTCTAACAGCGACAAAAGTGTCAGTGAAATTGAATTCCATGGTTTTCAAGTGGGTGTGACCGAAAACAGTGCCCAGGATAACGTAGTTAGTGATGAAAACCCAGATGACCCACGACCTTCCACCTCAGGTGCTGGGCCGGCTCATTCACGTTCACCTGTACCAGGACGAAAGAGGAAACTATTTGCCCATGTACAAGGCTCAGATGTGAGCAGTGAAAGTGATAGTGATAGTGATTTCAAAGCTATGGAAAGCAGTTCTAGTAGCAACAGTGAGGGTGAATATTCCCCAGTGAAGTGGCAGTATGTACGATGTAGCATGCAATCTGGTAGTGTGTCATATGCTGTTCCAAGGGGAAGGAGTAAATCTCAGAGCACATCCCATGGCCCTACAACATGACCTGATAGTGAAGATGACAATATTGTTACGATGGGTATAAATGACGTGAGTGAGGCAGCAGGTGGTGGTGGCAATAGTGATGGTGGCATGAGTAATGTGGCACCAGCAGTGGGCCACGCTACTACCGACACTGCTGACTCTGCACAACTACAACTAGCCTCACCCAACCCCACACTCCCACTACCTGCACAACCACAACCACGTTTCAATATCCAGAACCCACCGGCAGACCGCATCTGGGATTGGCAGGAAGGTGATGAGTTTGTTCCCAGTCCCCATGATTTGATGAAACACAAAGTGGAATACGGCCATCATGTACACTTGGGAACAATGCTACTGAACTGGAATGCTTTGTTATTCTTCGATGAACCCCTGATGGACATTATTGTCAGGGAAACCAACATACTATGAGTACACCATGGCAAATACAATTCTCTCACCAAGATCACGGCTACACCAGTGGAAGGACACAACTGTGGCAGAGATGTACCTGTTTTTTGCCACAATAATGCTTGTGCCACATGTGTATAAGCATACTGTCACCACATACTGGGCAACAGAATGCCTGATTTCAACCCCAGGTTTCAGTGACATTACAGGTGTGAATTGTTTTTTGATACTGTTACATATGTTGCACTTTTCCGACAAAACAAGGCCTGACAGAAGCGACAGGTTATGTAAGATCAGAAATGTGTTTAGGTACCTGAAACAAGTGTTGCATGTATTTTTATCCCTTCAGGAAGCTTGTTAATGACGAGTTTTTTATTTTATTCAAAGGAAGACTCTCATTCAAGCAATATATACCAAGCAAGAGGAAACGCTTTGGTATAAAGTTATTTGTACTGTGTGATTGCAAAAGTGGTCTCGTTTTGGATATCACTGAGTATACTGGCAGTAATATATTGAGAGATACCAGGAAGTTATTGTGTATCTCTGGTGGTGTGGTTAGAACAATGATGGAACCATATCTTGGTAAGGAGCATATATTATACGCTGATAACTGGTACACAAGCCCCATACTCAGTGATTTCTTGCAAGTGAACCTGACAGACATGTGTGGCACAGTGCGTGGTAATCATAAACATATGCCAAAGTTTGATGCTAGCACTCATAAAGGTGAGGTGCAAGCCTTTGCTGCCAATGACATCATGGCATTTCGGTGGCATGACAAACATGATGTCACACACATTGTTGACATCAGTTCACCAAAACGAAATGGCACACACTGGCACTCACAATAGAGAGACCGATCCACAAAGGAGGAGACCAAACAGAGTTGAATAACTATAGGCCAATATCCAACTTACACCCTCTCTCAAAAATCTTCGAAAAATTAATTCATAAACGAATCTACTCCTACCTTATCTCCCAAAACATACTCAACCCCTGCCAATTTGGATTCAGGCCAAATAAAAATACTAATGATGTTATTATACACATGCTAGAACATATATACACTGCAATAGAGAAAAAAGAAGTCCCACTGGGGATCTTCATTGACTTACGTAAAGCTTTTGATACAGTTAACCATGACTTGCTCCACGTAAAATTGTCACACTATGGTATAAGAGGGCACTCCCTCAACTACCTCAAGTCATACCTCAGCAACAGAAGCCAATATGTGTATGCAAATGGGGCAAACTCTTCTGCACAACCAATTACAGTTGGTGTCCCACAGGGAAGTGTCCTTGGCCCTCTTCTCTTTCTCCTATACATAAATGACCTACCAAATGCTTCGTAATTACTCAAACCCACACTATTTGCAGATGACACTACATACGTCTTCTCCCACCCGAGCCCAGTCACGCTAGCCAATACTGTAAATACCGAATTACAGAAAATATCTACCTGGATGAGGACTAACAAACTTACACTAAACATTGACAAAACCTACTTCATTCAGTTTGGTAACAGAGCTACAGATGTCCCTCTTAACATAATGATAAACGGATCACCTATCACAAAGCTAACAGAGGGAAAATTCTTAGGAATCCACCTTGATAATAGACTCAAATTTCATACACATATACAACAAATTTCT